>NC_089580.1:103678813-103978813 GCF_019320115.1 Miscanthus floridulus | reverse complement strand
ATAAACCCCTTCTCAATCAATTCTTGTAACTGAGTCTTCAACTCAGCCAATTCCTTAGGTGGCATCCTATAAGCTCTCCAAGAAATCAGAGCTATTCCAGGTTGCAACTCTATGTTAAACTGGACATCCCTATTAGGTGGCAGACCGGGTAAATCTTTAGGAAACACATCTAGAAATTCACACACTACCAGGATATCTCTAATCTCTTTGACAGCAGTTACACAAACCTTGCCCACTGATCTTCTTAAGGTTGGAAGTTGGATGAGAAGTTGAGAATTACTATCTGGCAAACTCACCCTTATAGTTCTATTCAAAGCATCTATAACAGCCTTATGCTGATACATCCAATTCATTCCCAATATTACATCTATATCCTGATCCTTTAGGATAATCATGGTAGTGGGAAAAATATGCCCACCTAGATTTATGGGTACCTGGTATACCATTTTCTTAGTACACAGACGTCCCCCGGGCGACTGTATAAAGAAATTTTCCTTTGTTGCCCAAATTGAAATTTCATGCTTTACCACAAATGTTCTATTGATGAATGAATGAGATGCACCCGAATCAAAAAGTATAACTGCAGGGTGATTGGCAACAGGAAACATACCCATCATCACTGGCTCCCCTTCCGGAATTTCGCCAGCTTGAATATAGAACACCCATCCTATCTTCCTTTCATCTTTGCCTTTCTGAGCATTCTGATTGTGGTTCTTGTTCTGTGCTTGACCCTATTGTTGATTGGCAGGGGCCTTCTGATAATTTTGATTAGCCTGCCTAGGATACGGACATTCCCTGGAGAAATGACCGGTCCTTCCACAATTGTAACACAGATAATTGTGACCCTGGGACGTTGGAGCACTACCACCAGGAGCATTGGTCTGCTATGAATTCGGGTAGGTTATAGCAGGACGGACATTTGACCGTTGCCTGGCTTGAAACTACGACGGACGATAAGGAGGACGATTATGATTTACTGGATGATAAATCACCCTCTGCCTCTTTTGATTTCCCCCAAAAGATCTAGACGGCATACTCTTTTTCTTCTTGAGCTCCTTATGCTGCCGATACTTTCCCTCTAAAGCAATTGCGATATTCATGGCCTCATGATAAGTGACATTGGTACAAGTTGTCATCATAGTCTGCAATTTGGTATTCAGACCTCTCATGAACCATTTCTTTTTCTTGACATCTGTGTTGACATGTTCAGATGCATACTATGACAGATGATTGAATCTTCCCACATACTACATAATCGTCTAATCCCCTTGCCTCAAGGCAAGGAATTCATCCAGCTTCATAGCCATCACTCCCTCCGGGATATAATGGGCTCTGAAAGCAGTATGAAACTCTGTCCAAGTTAACGGAACACCTGTGGGTTGCATGGCCATAAGATTCACATACCAAGCACCGGCTGCACCTCTAAGTTGCTGGGCAGCAAAGATTGGGTTCTGAAACTCTGTGCATGGAATGAGATCAAATTTCTGCTCCATGGTTCGAAGCCAATCGTCAGCCTCTAATGGTTCATCTGCCTTGGTGAACACCGATGGCCTTGTATCTATAAAATCAACATATGTAGCCTCCTGCCTATTATGGTGGCGACCATGGTTTCCTTGCATCTGATTCTGATTACTTTGAGCTATCTCATGAAGCAAACGAGAATTTTCAACCATCACATTGACAAGTGCGGCTATAGCATCAGCCAGATTTGTTGGAACTGGTGGCGGATCTAGAATACCATTCTCATCTTGTGAAGTACCAGGAATATACGAACCCCGCGTACGATGCATCTGCTCATAACAAACCAAACTTTACTCACAAGTCTTTATTGAATTGCACAAAAGCTTACTCCAGACACATTACATAGAGTTTACTAACATAAACACAAACCCGCATGAACCTAAACAAAACTACTTAACTTAACTAGAACTAACTATTATACAACTCTACTCCTTTCCTCGATTACTTCAAACTTCAGGCTCGGTATCCATTCTGGAAATATTACCGCCTTCATTATCACTTTCATCGATCATTACTAATTCTTCAGGATCTTCTTCTTCTTCCTCTTTCGATTCGTCATCATCGGCAAGGATGACACCGGGGTCCATGGCATCAGCTTGAGGTTCATGATTTGGATCTAGTAGATTGCTTAGCCTATGAACTTCCTCATGCAGATAAGTATTATGTTCTTCTAAATCTTCTACATAGAATTCTAGCTCATGAGTTCTAGCTCTAGCTATATTTTCTCTATGCCAGGCTTCATTTCTCCCATCCACCATATGAACTAACATACTCTCACAGTTCCTATGCGCGGTGGTGAGACGCCTCAATTGATCCTGTAGTTCTCCTACTTGGATAGCATCCAAAGTTCTGTCTCTTGTAGCCTGTGCTAACTCAGTCGAAAGCCTCAGTATCTCTGCCTGGGGATCAGGCCTAGAGCTGCTACTGCTAGCACCGTCATTCCTAGGGGCAAGTTGGTGATGAGGAACTCCTTTGGGTCCAGTGGACTTACGGGGCATCATCTTAGTACGAGCCATACTGTAGGAAGCCAATTTAATCCAAGTAAGACCATTTGATCAAAGTCTAAAGAGCAGCTAGGATGGATTACATTACTCAAACTAGACTCACTACTCAACTCCAAACTCAGAGGAGAAGGAAGTAACGAGTGAATTAATCATGATGCATGAATCGTTCTTACGAACAAAATCATCAAAGCTTATAATGCACATAAACAACATTTGTTTTTATATAGGGCATAATAAGATTACTACTCCACCACACAAAACCTTTTTAATCAAATAAGGAATGGTGAGAAAGAAATAAGATAAGTCAGAAGCAATTTGGACCAAATTAACAAGTTAAGTTTAGTCATCCCAAATTGTTTTGAAATTTTTGTAAACCAATACGACAAAGACTTTGTAACGATCATGCTCTGATACCATTCTGTGGCAGAACCTTCTAAATTATAGGGCCTACATGCACTTGTCACTGTCCAATGACCTTTGACATCCATGCACATGTTCCTGGTAACTTAAGAAGACTATCGGGTGTCCTCAGGGAACCCCGAATCATCCACGATTTCCAAGCAAGATCACATTACGGAGTCATTGCAGTATTACAATAGTTTATTCAAATAGACACATCAGAGTAAAAACAGTGGAAGTCTTATAATAACTTAGTTTATAAAACAGTAGTTTCAAACCTCACAACTAAGTTCAATGATTATTACAAAACAAAATAGTGGAGTGGCATTATAATATAATACAAAACACATAATAAAACTGCCCTGCCCAAGGGCCACATATTTACTTCTCATCGTCAGATCGAACAATAGTCATGTAGCACGATCCAAAACAGATCTACTCATGAGGCTCACCTACAACAAGGGTCAATGAACCCTAAGTACAAAAGTACTCAACAAGACTTAACCGAAATAAGAACTGATAAACTCAGGAATGCAGGCTCAGGGATTCAAGGTATGGCTTTAACAATAACCAAAGTTCTTTTGCGTAAAAGTTCTTTAACAAAATTCTTTATTTCGACATTTAAAACTTCATAAATTCATATACAAAGATGACACGATCCGTATTGAGATCATGAAACTTCGTACACAACACTTTCTCAAACCCCTTCAAGTTTCAGTTATTATTTACGATGATGAACAGAGAAGTGAGTCTCCATAACCGAGGAGCAACGACGATTCGAACCGATTAAAGACCCAGCTGGGGATTCCAGACCACACGACATATGCAGGTCCCCGACCTACATATACCAACCTATTCTCGGATCCTCTAAAATAAGAACAGGTCCGCGCCACCCGAGAATACAGTACTCCACCAATCCAGCCCATTGCCACGTGGGTACACGCTATTCCTGCCATCTCTCCACTCTCAGTGCGTGAGTAGCCATTCTCGTAATAGAATAGCCAAGTTAAGGCTTACCAGAGTATGTGGATAGTACTACAAAGTCTCACCGCACACAGTTCAACAACAGACGGACCTTAACCGACATAGGTGGAAAGAACCCGCTCACAAGACCTCCATGCCTTGTGGCTCACACACACCAAGTCCACCCGGTCTAGATTTATTGCTCCACATGCTCATATCACAAGATAACATAAGTAACCAAAGATCCATTTAAAACCTACAGGTGACAGATAATCACCCGACTTTGATCTGTCTAAGCATGGCTAAGCATAACTAGACATTTACGACGTAAAACTGGTAACAAGGTAGATACGGAAAAATAATGTTGGTAATGCACCCATTAGGTATTTACCTAACTCCTGATCACTTTAATGCAGTACAGAAAAGCAAAAGCGAAATCAATTTGTAAAACACAAGGTAGGGTTATATGCATCCGGGGTTTGCCTTCGTTGACGGATAAGTTAGGATCCGGAGTCGTCCCACAATTATTCGATCCGACCTCAACAGGCGGATCAACTTCTTCCACAACTTGATTAACTACCATGTGTTCACGTTCATTCACTACATGTAATAACAATGCCATGTTTAACATGATGCGGGATATGAAACATGATGCTTGATGATGGATGCAAAAATTAACAATTCGAATACAACTTTCCTTCGCGGTACAGTTGCAAATCAAACTAACCAAATCTTTTTCATACTACTTACATCAATTGCCAAAGATCATTACCAACTAATGACCCAAGGACATCACTCAATCAAAAATTCAATCAAAACCTAAATCATTAAAAGTTACTATTTGCTTTTATGAATTAATTATTTAATTAAGAATTATGAAATAAATCAACTTGTTCCAATTGACCTTAAAATTTTTGTAAATGTTCATCATATGATAACTAAGTGGCAAAACAATTTTCATAATTTTTGGATAAATAAATAAGCCTAGAAAAATCATGGAAATTTATTTATTAATTAATTGAGCAATTTTTATCACATTCAAAAATTACAGAAAAACAATATTTCATATTTTTCCTAAATAATATACATCACATAGAAGTGACACAAAAATTTTCATAATTTTTGGAGCCCTAAATAAATCTACACAAAAATAACAAAAACTCATACTATTCATCCATTTCTGAAAATAGAAAAATTCCATTTTGAACGTTGAGTCACTGACAACGGACCCCACATGTCATCCTCAACCTCTGGCTTTGACTCCGACGACACACACGCTGACCGGCGATAACTCGCCGACGGCGAGACCAACGGCGACGGCCAAAGTACCAAAACACTACCCGAGACTAGACGCATCGATTTGGGGCACAAGCTAGACTAACTACGGACTGGACCGAGCACTACGCCTGCCATGGCGGCCACGACGGCGCGGCTACACTATGCTGGCGATGTGAGACCTGTAAAGCTTAAACAGATGGCCCAGGAAGCACCAGCAGCTCACCCCAAACGCGACTGAGCATAGCACAAGGCCAGAGGAACACTAGAGACGCCGTTCGACGGTCACAGCGGTCACGGCAGAGCAAGCAATAGCGACGGTGGCGCTCCGGTGGCTGCAGTGGACAAAATGAGTAATCAATCGGTCATAGAGCATCACGAGATCAAGGCGGAGCTAAAGGCATGTCAAGCAAGAGCAGGGACAGACCGTGGAACGCTGGCCATGGTGAGACAAGGTCGACGATGGTTTGGCCGGCCGTGAGGAAGAAGGGCGTGGACAGCGAGTTCCCAGCGGAGTCAAGCATCAAGGATGGTTCGGCTGAGCATGCAAGGAACCAGCAGAGTTGTGGCAAGCATTACTGAGGATTGGAAGGTGCTACGGCAACGGCAAAAGTTCAACGGAGTATGGCGGTGGTGGCGGGAGAAAACAGAGGAGGAAGAAAAACGACGACGACGACGTCTCGGTCTTTATAACGCGGCTCAGAAACACAAGGAAGCCACGATGGAGCCTCCTCCATGCCAGCGTGACGCCAAAGACGGCCATGACCGCGCCTGGAAGCAAGCCGAAGGTCGCCGGCGGTGTAGCAAGAGCAGTGAGCACTGTTCAACATAATTACAGAATTGCCACTCGTTTTCAAAACCAAATTACTCCCAATTTCATGTAACAACTCAAAAATCTCCAAAAATAAAAGTTGTTTAAAATTCAAAGTTCTACAACTTTGCTTTTATAACAAACCCCTAATTTGGTCTACATTTTAAATGAACTTTTGAGTTCAAATACGGGACATTTAACGAATTACGCCTTTTCTAATTACTTCAAATTTTTCATAACAACTTTGAAAACTTCAAAAACAAACTTTGTATAACTTGACAAGCTCTACACTTTTGCTTTTGGGCTCAACTCCAAAATATGCTTAGATTTTGAAATGAGTTTTCAGGGTAGGATTTAAATGCTGAAATCAGGGTTTTCTTGAAAATTCAAATCTAAACCAAATTTTGAACTTGATTCAAACAATTCAATTCAACACATACCACATAAAAGTAAACTTGTTTTAGTATATGCATATCAAAATTTGCAATATGACCAAATGCCTTGCAATGCATATGATGGCATGTCCTGTTTTTAATATTTAAACACCCGGGGTGTTACAATGAGTCCCCTTATGATCTTTGTGATATTTCAACACATACTCTGCTTGTGTTTTCCTTAGTAATATCCTCAGTTAAACAATAGAAGACATAGCTTACCGAAATTAGAACTAGAAGATCTTTGTGATCTCCTCTATACTCCTATTATCTTAAGTCTTGTTGCTACTCCGGGTTCAGTTAGACGTAGTTACTCTTACACGTTTCCTTGTGGATACGATACTTGGAATACTTCTGAGTGAAAGCTATAGCGGTATTCGTGCGCTTGTGAATTTATCTGTATGTGTTAAATATACCAACAGTCATCATCTTTATCTCCATGGTGGTAGGTAGTGAAGTTTCGTGGAGTGATGCGCACAAGAGGATTTCTGGCTTGAACATGTTATGGCGGATGCTTGAACAGTCCTCATTCGATCTATCTCATGCGTTTGTCATCAATTCGACAATGTGTGTGGGTTTCTCCACATAAGCTTAACCTGAGAGAGCTCTCTATTTAACTTTTATGAATTTACACTTGCAAATATTTTATTGGGTTATAGGTACTCCGTCTAAATTGAAAGAGTACAATTTTGTCTTTTTCTGAAGTCAACCAAGCTTAAGTTAAAATAAATATATATAAGAAAATACTAATATTTATGATATTAAATAAGTATTATTATATTAATAATGTAATAGTTTTATAGTAAACCTATTTAAAGAGACAGGGCATGTTTGTTGCAGCTTCTATCGGCTGCAATAGCAACTTTCTCTAGTTTATGCAACAATAGTACATAGTTGTGAAGCTGGAGCCGTAGCAGAAGCGAGTAGCCCCATAAGTATTTATACTAGATTATTTATACTAGATTATTTTCTATAAATCCAGAGAAAATTTAACTTGGTCTAAATCAAGAATTGTATTCTTTTGTGAACGAAATTATTTTTTATGGAGGCAATAGCTAGATGGACCATTACTCGGACAAATTTACCTTCTTGACATGAAACTTATTACTACCTTTGTTCCCTTTTATAAGAGCAACTCCAGCAATACTACCTAAATCACACACTCTACTTCTCTATTTAGGTAGCTACCCATTTTTATACTACCTATTATTTGTTGTTTGCTCCAGTAATGCTACCTAAAATAGACCTCCCAAATCCATCCTTGTAGAGAATGGCATGTGGGACCCACATGTCATCCCCTTCCTTGTCACCACCGACGAACTCGGCCATGGGGATGGGGAGTAGGACGCCGCCGAGGGAGTGGCCGGAGGAGGCCGCGCCAAGGAAGAATCGTACCAGGGCAGAGCTGCGTCGACGGTGGGGAGGCACGGCCGAGCAGCGCCCCGTTGGGAGCCGTGCCGGCGGCGGGGAGGCAGAGCCGTGCCGGGGAGTGTCTGGGGAGGGGCGCGCCAGTCCTGGATGCGCCGCCGGGGAAGCTGTTGGGGCAGGGCACATCGCCATGGGGTAGGGGGTCAACAGGAATAGGAGGTGAAGGGGGAAAGTAGGAGGCCAACAAATCTGGGGGTCTAGTAGGAGGCTTGCTGGAGTTTGTTTTTTGGCCTCCACTACCTAAATCCAGAGTAGGGGGTGTTACTGGAGATGCTCTAAGACGTATACATATAAGGTACATATATATAGGGGTTGATACAAGGGTTGGGCCACGGCCCTAGGCGTGGCTTAAAACCTCTTTTTATATCCTTATTAATTCTCTATAGGCCACTCAGGTTTTCTATAAATTGGCTCAAGGTGTGGTCCAGCATAAAAAATCCATTAGTCATCATAGACCGAGTCATTAAGTCACACACTAATCCAAGCACACAAGCTGATTCATAGCTCGTTCAGGCGCATGTCAATCTAACGGCTTCGCGTCCAAAAACCACTTGTTGCCCTCTGGCTTGGCTCTTTCCGACTCCCTCGATTACTTCCACTCCTCAGACGCCACTACAAACGAGGTGATTGGACCTTTAGTAGCGGCGGCCCAACCTAAACACAACCTAGAGGCCAGATCAAGACTCCAACTCCACCGATGCCTAGGAAGGCGGGGTGCCGGTGGGTGCTGTGGTGTTGGTCGCCTAGTCTGGCAATGTCGGTGATGCTGAGACGCCGAGATGTGGTGCCCTAGTACTAGATTGTTGTTGCACGTTGCCGAATGTGGGAGCCAAAAATTTGGTGAATCAGGCCAGTGTTTCATTCCTTGTTTCCTCACGATTTCCCCAATCGGCCGATCCCTATATGTCTAGATCTAATCCTCTCTATTTCAAACTTTTGAACCGACCAAATTGAATTTATGGGCTATTTATATTGCAATTTATCGACTTATACTAGAATTACATAATGAAAAGGATTAAGACATTGTAAACCATTTTATCTCAGTATGTCGTGTTGTCGTTATTAATTTTTGTTCAATAGTATATTGTATTTTTTATATTGGATTCACTATTGATTTTAGATGTCCAAAGGTTTAGGTTCATGTGCTAAGGTAGATGATATGATAGGCAGGGATGAACCAAATAATCGTATATAATAGATACTTTTTTGTACCACATTGTGTTTTATCATCTTTGTTGTAGAATTTGAGATACCTTCTAAATTATGCATTTTATCGGTTGCTTATGTGATCTATCAGTATGTTAACTCACTATGGACTACTTAGGCACTTAGTGGCCCTAGATGTGGATTTTCACTAGCTACGCCACTGCACATATATCAAGATTCAAACTTTAGAATCTTTGACTAATAATTGAGCTACCGTTTTTAAGTATCATAATACAAATTTGATAAGGTTCGATTTGTAAGTAATATTGTCTAACAATTATAAGTTTATAAGTATAAACAATATAATATAAAATAGTTAAATGATTAAAGTGCAATTGAGAAGACTATATTTCAAATTGTATCGTATGAATGGAGAGAGTAATGGCTAAGATGCAGGATGGATATGTGGCGCTCCCGCTCCATGCAGATGAGCGGGAGGAATTGAATTGAATTGAAAAAGGTGGGGAAAGCATTTCGAATGGCTGCGCGCGGTCGCGTGGGGAGAAAGCAGGCGCGGCCGGGGAAGGCGCATGGCTGGACTGGGTGGATTCGATTCCCAGTTCCGGTAGCTGCTCCAGCAGTGCGGTTCCATTCGGCCTCCACGCAAGTGCTGACGTAGCAGGCCAGGAGATGTGACAGCACCCGGAATAGCTCGATCAGTATTTTGTTTTATTTCTTTTATCAGTGAGGGTGGACCACTATGAATTATATACTGAATAAACACATGGCATGAACCATGCACTCTACGTCACTGTCAACGTGTTAAATTTTTGGTTGGGTGTGCTTTTCGCGCAAAGAAGTATAGGCTGTGTTTAGTTACTATAAAGTTTCCTAAAAAGTGCTACAGTAGTTATCACATCGAATCTTACGATACGTGCATGGAGCATTAAATGTAGACGAAAAAAAACCAATTGCACAGTTTGGTTGGAAATCGCGAGACGAACGTTTTAAGCCTAATTAATCTATGATTGAACACTAATTACCAAATAAAAACGAAAATGCTACAGTAGCCAAATTCCTAAATTTCGCGAACTAAACAAGGCCATATAGATAGATAGAATTAGGGACCATTTGCTACGGGATGAACACATCAAATTGGTAGCGTAGAATCTTTGGCACATGCTATAGTCGTAAGCTGTTTGGCTGATGGTTTGATAAGCCGATTGAAGCTGATTTGTTGTGAGAGAAAAAACATCGTACCTTGACTGACAAGCCAAGTTGATAAGTTCAAGAACAGGATTGGTTGGATGTCTCAAAAAAGAAGAGAGATGTTTTGAGTGGAGTTATCCCAATTCCATAGGGTCAAGGATTACTTCACGAATTGTAAGCTTAGGATTTTATTAAAGGGAGAGGAAAATATTTTTTTTTGTTAGAGCAATTCCAAGAGATTAGGTAAAACATTTTTGTAAAGCTAAATATGGCTATTATAGAAATTTTTTCTGCAGAAATAAGGCTCCAACAGCTATTATATATAGCAGTCTAAAATACCAAGTCATCTATTCCAGGTTTTTCGGTCGCTTAAAAAAGCTTAAGTCGGCACAGCTCGCCATCTGCCTCCCCCCACGGTGATTCCCGTATGCCGAGGGCCTTACCGCGCGGACTCGAACAATGCACCCGTGGATGCCTGCTGCAGGGCGTGGAAGCTCATGCCAGCAAGCACGCACGCGCGCTATGTTTGCTCGTACTCTCGTCGGTCCACGACTCGACCGAATTTTTTACTTTTTAGTCCTTTTTTCGAAAGTTTCTCACAAATAAACCCCTGGCGGAAAGAATTCAAAAAATAGACCCTAGCTCGGCGCCACTTATGCTGGGGCCGAGCTCGGCATCAGCGTCCCTGGTGCTGAGCCCCTGGGCTAGGGCAAACTTACATGGAAGGAAGCTCGGCGCCAGTCACTCTGGCGCCGAGCTCGGCGCCGTAGATGCTGGCGCCGAGCTCGGCGCCGTTGACGCGGGCGTCGAGCATGCCAAAATGGATATATAAAATTTTGGCTAACACCCTAGTTTTACCGTGAGATGGATATATAAAATTTTGGCTAAGTCCCTAAATTTACCATGAGATGGACATGCTGAAATTTGTTAAGCCTGGATTTTTACCATGACTTGGACATTGTCAAATTTGATTTTTACCGTGGGACAGACATATGCAAAAATGGCTAAGTCTGAATTTTTGCTATGACTTAGAGACTAGAATTACCATGGATATGTAATTTGAATTTTATTGTGACTTGGATATGTTACAATCTGTCTAAATCTGTGATTTTACTATAAGATGGACATATGTATATTTACCACGAGATGGTCTGATTTTTTACCGTGGCTAAGTCCAAACTTGACGAGACTTGTTTTGTTGTCATATGTCTGTCCCACAAATTTCAGCATGTCCATCTCATGGCAAATTTAAAGACTTAACCAAATTCTAAGTTGTCCATCTCACGGTAAATTTACCATCTCATGGATAACTTAGAATTTAACAATGTCCAAGTCATGGTAAATTTAGGGACTTAGCCAAAATTTTATATATCCATCTCACGGTAAAACTAGGGTGTTAGATTAAATTTAGTGGTCGGCGCCATGACCTATGGCGCCGAGACGTTACCTTGGCTTGCCGCAACAGGCTAGGCAGCGGGCATGCACTACCTCCGGTAGCATCGTCTCTACCGCTCTGAATCGTCTCCACCGCTCTGAATCGTCTCCCGGCACCCGCAACAGGCTAGGTTAAAATGTTTTCAAAAGGGACCAAAA
Organism: Miscanthus floridulus; assembly: GCF_019320115.1. NCBI lineage: Eukaryota > Viridiplantae > Streptophyta > Magnoliopsida > Poales > Poaceae > Miscanthus > Miscanthus floridulus. The sequence goes on along the minus strand of NC_089580.1, from coordinate 103,967,030 downwards.
TACAAAAATTTCACTTCTGCTCGCGCATCAATCGATCCATCGACAGACTGGTCTGGTATTCAGCCCTGCCCGTCTGGGACGGCACACGGACGGCAAGGCTTGGCCCTGCTCGCCCGGCTGCATGTTCCTGATCCAGCGGATTCTTCTTTCCTTTTCTTCCTCCCTCTCTGGCGTAATCTGGCCCTCTAACCTCTGCTGTAAAATCACGCACGTCGTACTTTGCTATTCACGCACGTCGTACTGCATGCTCGGTGCCAGAGTGACTGGCGCCGAGCTTCCTTCCATGTAAGTTTGCCCCAGCCCAGGGGCTCGGCGCTAGGGACGCTGGCGCCGAGCTCGGCGCCAGCATCGGTGGCGTCGAGCTAGGGTCCATTTTCTGAATTCTTTCCGCTAGAGATCTATTTGTGAGAAACTTTCGAAAAAAAGGCTAAAAAGTAAAAAATTCGAACGACTCGACGTCATGACGCTCAACGCGTGCAGCTCTACCACAAACTCCGAGCACTCTCGTCGCCCGTTGGCTCTGCCCCTGCGACCGCTGAGGCCTCCTGGCTCCTGCCGATGGTCGTCAGCCTCTACGCCACCTTTGCGCGCTCGCCGTGCGACCTCCACGCATGGCTCCATGTCCGTCACCACCACCGACCTGTGCGCCGTGGCATCCTCGCAGCAAATATCCACCGACCGTCCGGTTGCCACATCCTTGAAGCGGAGAAATACAAAACCGAAGGCCATGAGCTAGGTGCCGGATACGTAGCCAGGCCAAAACATAGTCTGATGGAGTAATCCAATTTTTTTTAATGAAATCTATTTTAGAAAATTGCTAAATGAATAGATTTAGAACTCTTTTGGCTAATCTCTTGGAGTCGCACTTACTACCTTTATATTATTGTCAGTTTATTAGAATGGTCAATCATAAAGCACCACTGCCAGTTCTATAAAACATGCATTATCATTGTCAGGTCTTTTTTTTTTAAAAAAAACGACAGGGAAAGTAACTTAATATAAATCTACCACGCTAATTAACATTGCCGGTTTAAATCGACCGACATGCAAACCTACTATCTAGGTTCTTTGTAGTTGCATATGCTGTTAGTTTTATGCAAAGCAACGGCTTTGTGACATTATTATTAGGGGTAAACATGAATCGTTCGTGTTCGGCTCATCACTTCTCAGCTTGTTTCAATTTATTTTCTCTCACAGAACACTATTGAATCATTCAAAATAATCCAGAATCTACTGTGCAAGTGAACAGCCGAACACACTGATTTGGCTCCAGCTCCTTTGGCTCTTTGTCACGGAGCCTTGTCAACATGACTATATAAAAACGGCCCCTTGCAAGGAGGCCGGGGAGATGGAGCCATTTTTGTACTCAAGTAAACGGAGCTGTGAAAATGTGGCGCTCCTAACAAACTTGACATATATTATTACAAAACCGTCATTTGAGCTGTTTTTGTCAAACAATTTCTAAAATAACTTTAGCTACACAAGAAAAGCTACTCCACATGAGAGTAAGTGTCCTATTTTCTTGACTGATAAGTCATGGCTGAAAGTACTGTTGGCTAATTTGTTGTGAGAGAAAAATATTATTCATTGGCTAAAAAAGTATGGCTTATAAGCCAAGTGAACAGGGCAAAGAACCGGAGTCCTTTCAGAAGGAGTCAAAGCGCCGTCACATTCAAATCGTCATAGAGGCTAGAGATGAGGTGTTTTCTATAGCTGCCAGGCTTTAAGGGCCTGTTTGGTTCACGCCCTGCCAGGCATGCGAACCTGGCCCTAGGTGTTCAAAATCGGATGCCTGGGCCTGACAGCTCTGGCCAGGAACAAACTAGATGGGCCCTAAATGCTTGGGTCACTACTACCTAAAACTTAACCGAGGTAGGCATAAATGATTAACCGAGGTGGGCATCGCAACCGCCTCGGACTAAAGGTCACATTAATTGAATCTTTTCCGAGGTGGTTCAATTGCTCGCACCAGTAAATCAAATAAAAAACAAAAAAATTAGAAAACCCGTGGACAAGCCCAGCGAGCCCATCCACAAGCCGCCGCTTCGCTCGCCGGATCTGTGCCACCGTTGAGCCCAACCGCTGCATGAGTGCACTGGATCCGGGCTCCTCCTCGCGCAGATCTGGTGGTGGGCGCTCGCCATGTGCTCCTCGGTCATCATCGGCGACGACGGATCTAGGTGCGGCCCTGTGTCATCCTCGCGCCGCCGGTGAGGAATAGTAGAGCCGCGCCGCTGCTGCCGGAGAGCGCCTTGCGCCACCTACGCCTCTATCGGAGCGCTGCGCCCACCGCCTCCATATCCCGCTTCGCTGCCCCCCGCGCCCGCCGGAGGGGTCGCTCCCCCAGGCGGATCCATCGGATCTAGCCTCGCCCAGGCCACCGGATCTCGCCTTGCCTAAGCCATCGGATCTGCGAGCAAGGGCCGCCGCGAGGGGAGGGGAGGCATGGGGTGCACGCCGCCGGGTGGATCTCGCCTCGCCTGGGCCTACGCGACTGAGAGAGGTGAGCGAGGGGAAGTGAGAGAGGTGAGGGAGAGGAGAGAATGAGTGAAACCCTAAGTTGTCCCGTATATATACTCAGGCCATGCTGTTGGGCTCGCCTGGTCCTGTTTGGGCCTCAACCCTTTTTCTGAGGCGGGTCATTTAGGTGGCCCGCCTTCGAAAATAGAGGCATATTTGGAGGCGCACGCCTCCATTAATAAATTTTAGGAGGTAGATATTTTTTAACCGCTTTCGTAAATCGATTTTGCGAGGCGGTTAATTATGACCGCCTCGGTTAATGAAAATGACTATGCCTCCATTAATTCCAAGCATTAGCGAGGCTGTCGAATTTTGTAAACGCCTCGGTTAATAAAAGAGTACTGCCTCGCAAAATCATTTGTGTAGTAGTAGGTGGAGGCGATGGGTGAGGTGGTGTGTTGGCTGTAAGAGAACAAAAATGAGTTGATTAGTTGGAAGTTAAAGATTAGTTGTTACTAGTTGAATTATAATGACACAAAAAAATATGTTGGATAGACATGACCTTGGTTCCCATTCCCTCCAAATGCTCGTGGAAAAAGCAAGGCCACACAAATATTGGAGGCATATATATATATATATATATATATATATATATATATATATATATATATATATATATATATATATATATATATGTGTGTGTGTGTGTGTGTGTGTGTGTGTGTGTGCGCGCGCGCGCGCGCGCTGGTTGGTGGTGTTCTATTTCATGTTACCTCTAAAATATTAAAAAAATTTAACAAAAAGTGTGTATGCACAGAAAAGAATATAATAATATATCTGTCGGTATTTTGTAAACCGGACTAGTAAATTTATACGATTGTCGCACTACTCTAGGAAGACGATGGTAGCATCCAAAAGACACGAGGATTTATACTAGTTCAGGCTGGAGCCATACGTCCAGTCTCAGAGATGATCGAGTATGTGTTCCTCGCTTGAATGCTCTGAGTTCTTTCAATGGGGGTGCAAGAATGGTGGAAGAGGTTGGAGAGCTAGAGCTAGGAGATGGGTTGCCTGAAGGAAAGCTCCAGGAGCCCTACTACGATGGAGAAAGAGTAGAATGGTAGAGGATTAGAATATGGTCTCAGATGGGTGTCCTGGCTGCCCTTATATAGAGTTCGGGGCCAGGGCTTGTAGAAAGCAGTAGGTTCTCTCGACCGAAGGGTCGTGAGCCTGAGGAAGAGCCTAGCTAACCTGGCTTGCAAGCTACGCCGTCTTGTGATGCACGTTTGGACGTGGTTGTCGTCATGGTCTTGTGGCCACGTCGTGGCATGGTGTGACGTGGCGCTACTGTGCCGGCCGTGGCGGCACTATAGGCACGGTGGTGGTTCGCCAACCGTCCTGTGCAACGTGGTCCTCGCCGTGGTCTTCGTCATTGCTCCCTAGTTTCCTGGGGCATCGTACAGGAGTTGGTAGCCGCCCCCGGATCGTCGATCGCCTTGTTGGTTTGAAGAACTAAGGGCCACGATCCCGATCGTCAGTGTCGTGGCTCTCGTCGGTATGGATGGCCTCTATGTTAAGGCCTTCATCGTGGATCCCATCCTGTGGTAGGTAGAATGGTACATGTGTCATGTCGGACCGTATTTGGACGGTGGATCGTTGTACTGGTTGTCACCGCCGTGCGGTGTTGTCTTATTTGCACAGTGTGGCGCAGGGATTGCGTCTGACCGGACCTAGGTGACCGTTGTCCCCTTAGTCCTTGCGGAGTCAGAGTAGCGTGCTTACCTTTGCCAGAGCGGGCGCGTTTGACTGGGCTTGACCTCTCCCCGTTCCCCCAGAGATCGTGACGGTGAGGAGGCATGAGTCTTCTGTTCGTTATGCGGCTAAGATAGAAGGAAGGGGTTATGGCTGGCCCTGGCTTTGGCGTCTGGCCTGGTTCGCTTGGCTCAGTCTGGCCTCGGTCGTTCGGGCCTTTGCTACCTGATATATTGTGGGCTGCTCGGCCTGCTAACTAATCGGTGTCTTAAGGCACCCCGGGTTATAACCCGACACTATCTATGATATAAATTCATAATGAAGAATTTGAGTTGCAGTAGACACCTGTCTAAGGGCAAAAAAAAACTCATTTTTATTTATCCTTGCACAAGCTTTCGGTGCTACGCAAATTTTACTGCAAGGTAGATGATTACATCATTTATATATCTATATAATATTTCTGTTGGATTTCTCCAATATTTGGTTGTAACGTGGTAACATCCAGATTAAAAAAAACATGATAACATCCAACCAGTTTATAGCACAGGATTTGGTTCCATTTCATAAGAATTGTTTGCATCGAGTTATCTTTGCTTTAAAAAAAACTAGTGGGATTTTGCCGGTGACAGGATGAGTGAGACTGCGAGAGAAAATCGACGGGCGCTACGAGTGGTGGGAAGGCCGCGTACGTGGAGCGAGCAGTGCACAAAAGGTATGACGGGGTGGCGCGGAATCTATTCCCGTTCACACGGGAGCATGCTTGGTAGGCACGGGTTGCCCTTGGGCCATGTTCCTTCCGTCGATGAGGCCCAAGCTTGCGCTCACTGAATTGTCATTTTGCTCTGCGTACCTTTTTTTAAGGGAAAATTGGTTCGACACACCCAAAGAAATCGTGTTTGAGAAAAATACCATTGAAAGACCTCGGACATGTAAAATACCACGGAAAGAATCGTCCGTTACCGAAAACTAGCATTCTATAACGATTTGGACCAAAACACCGTGAATCAATCGTTTAGCTTTTCACCGTGCAAATGCAAAAAAGAATGATTGGCAGGAGTACTGCCTCACACGTCGCGCCACCCGCAGCTCGTAGCTCTCGAGCACGTGGATCGCGCGGGCTGTGCTCGCGATGCCCTTGATCAACTTGAGCTGTTGAGCATGTCCATGCAGTGCACGCGGTCGAGCACCTCCCCCCACCGGTCAACAAATGCAGCGAGCTTCGCTGCCACGGGGAGGCCTCGGCGGCGCCGTTGACCAGCGTCAGTCTCAGCTTGTGCCAGCTGTGGATGGCGTGGACGTAAGTTGCGCTTGTTTCTTCGCCATGTGGGTCATGGCCGCGGAGCATGTATTCATGGCGGCCTCGAGCGCCCGCGTCCTGCTATCGTGCCTCGCATTGTGGTTGCTCGATGGCGCGGAGCAGCGGCGGCGGCGAGGAGGGGACGATGACCGGGCAGGGTGTGGATTGTGGTCTCGGACATAGATTCACCGGGAGAGGTTCACCGACAACGAAGCGCGTGAGCATGGACACGACGACGAGGTAGCGACGGCAAGGCGCTTCGATCCCGATGCCAATCCGGAGAGGCACGCCCATCTGGAGCCCCGTGGCCTGCTCGCGCGGCCCATGTGGAACCCCCCGGCACCAAGCGTGATAAGCTCACGGCATGCCCGAGCAATCGAGTTTGTATGCATGCAAACGAGTTCGCGATGAGTTCACAAAGGCTAGACGAGGACGAAGATGGCGATGGTGAGGTATCGTCCGAGCAAGCCGCTGGACTGAGGAAGAAAGGTGCCTCGACGGAAGGATTGACGGCAAAAGTAGCCACAGTGACCGAATGCTATTTTTAGGTAACAGTCTATTCTTTCGGTAGTATTTTACGTTACGGACGTCTTTCGATGGTATTTTTCGAATGTCGTGATCTTTAGATGCTATGAAACCAAATTTTCCTTTTTTCCGACAACTCAAAATGTTCATTTTGTGTTATTCGATTGATTGAAACTCTAAGATTCTATTACAAGTAGAGACCGGCTTTTGGATTTGGATCTTGAGGATACTGTTGTTCGGATTGAATTTTGCGATTTCGCACTCAAGGCTTTGACGAAAACGAAATTACTAAAAATTATGTTATTCCTACAGATTGTATGATCCAATTGTGGCCACGCTTCTCCAGTCCTTTGTCCGTGCCATTCCACCAAGTTCTCCGTCAGTACGTCAGCGTCACCAGCAGCTGGGTGAATCTGGGAATGAATATAGGAGTACAAATGTAACCTGTTGGAACCTGCAAATTGCCGTTCAAATCGCCTTCACAAAAATCATTAAACGGATAGCCCGATGTAGTTGCAACCTGGAAGTTTTACTGTGCTGTACGTACACAGGTACTGTAACGCCATGCCTTTCATGTGAATTCTTAGGTCGGTCGCAGCGCAGGTCCCGAATGCTGAATCTGAAATTGCCGGGCAGAGTTTCCTGTGCTGCTGCTTGCTGGAAATAACCTATTCCTGTGTGGCTAGTACAGGAGTACAGGTAGCAAAAGGCAGAGCCTGTGGCGTGCCAGCCTTCTTCAGCATGGTTGTTTCGTGGTAAACGATTGTGGATGGTTTATTGCTAACGGATTTAGCGTGAGAGAAAAATATTATTCTAATTTATAATCTATGATTATATATGAGCAAACGAACATGCTTTCTAACTTAGATGACCCAATTCGGCAAAGTGGGTGGGTAGCTACTGCGTTTGGTGAATTGCGACAGCTGAGGCGTAGAGCGGCAGCTCACTCAAATATCGTTCCAGGAGGCTCGCCACGGTGTTCGCTTCGCTGATAAGCCACCGTGAAAGATGCTGTTGATTAATTTATTATAAGAAAAAAATATTATTTGTTAACTAAAAAAGTATGACTTATAATCCAAACAAATAGGACACTTGTTGAACCCCTTCAATAGAAGAAACAATAAGTAGTCTGTTCGCTCGGTCGTATTTGGCCTATAAGTCATGACTTATCAGCCAACGAACAATATTTTTCTCACACCAAATCAACAAACAGTACTTTCAGCGATGGCTTATAAGCCAAATAAGTCCAAACCATGCAAAGAAAAAAAAATATAGCACCACCGACATCAGTTTAACAGTAGCCAGTTCTGTCTGATTAGACTACCCTTGTTAACGAAGGGCCACATGGCGAACAGTGACAGCAAAATCAGCTGGTTACAGGCTAGCTACGGCGACGGCACAACAATACTAGGGCCTTGATTAGATTGTCTCGGCTTGGAGGGAGGAGGATGGTGGGAGGAGCGCCAACGCATTACCAGGTGGCGGTGACGGTGAAGGGGGCACCAAGAGGTTCGCGCCGCGGTTCGATGGGCTGCGCTTCATCGAGACCCTCGTCACGGCGCACCGCTGACTGCCTGGAATGTGGCCGCTAGCTAGTCCAGGACCTCCGGGACGCTGGTCCGGCTCGGCGCACAGGTCCATGGGCCGACAAGGGAAACAAACACACTTGTTTCAAGCGGAAAAGGTCCAACTAACTCCTCCACTATCACGTAAGTCAGATTTACCTCCACTAAAAAAAAGTAAGTCAGGTTTACCCCCACCGATCAGTTTGACGAAGATCAACGTCGACACTGCTCTAGCCATGAATTCAGGAGTCGTTATAGCAGCTGCAGTTGCAAGAGACGCTGCTGGAAAATTCTTGGGTGCCTCGACCGTGGTGATGGAAGGCCACATAAAACCTGACACGGTGGAAGCAATTGCATACAAAGAAAGCCTAGCGCTTGCTAGTGATCTGGTCCTTCGTGGTTTTAGACTATCGTGTGAATGCAGGAGTCATCAGGAGTATTCGCGAAGGGAGCATAGGCTCTTATGGACGTACTTGCTCGGTCTCTAAATATCTGTTGTTTTTGTTTTTTGATAAACAATTTTGACTAAATATATAAAAAAATTAAAATCTATGATACATACTTAATATCATTAGATAGATATTTGAATAAGTTTTTTAATAAATTTATTTAAAGATACAAATGTTGCACGTATTTTCTATAAATCAAGTCAAACTTTCGGCATAGAAAGCAATGACGGCAGTTAATTGGGGACAGAGGGAGTATAGTTTAGGAAACTAGAGCTAGATCACGGGAGTCCAATTTTGTTGAGCTTATTCACGAAGGGGGCAATCAAATTTTGATGCTCATGTCTTAGCTAGAAGTAGTGTCTATGATGACTTTGGTGGACATGCTTGATTTGTATCTCCAACGAACGACGTTTGTATTTCTTATGAAGCTCAATAAAGGTTTTGCTTCTCTAAAAAAATTAAAAATTAATTTTTAACTCTCTGAACTGTCTAATTTATTTCTCGAAATAGTTTTGAAAGTGCTTTTAGCTAACCCGACGCCACGCCGATCATCCTACATAGTGCCACGTTAATCACAAAAAGAAAGATGGTAAATTGGACTTCCACACTAGTTCAAAAAGATCAATTACACTTTATAGAAAAATTATAGAAATAACCTTTTCCAAAAAAAAATTATCAAAATTTTTAGAATAAATATATTAAAAATCTAAAATATGATGTAATATAAGAACATTAATAGAAAATTTGTTTTAACTCAGAAAAATATGAAACCGATTTAAAATCATGCTCTACTTTATTTCTTACTTTTTTAGAAAAGGAAATATATTAATATCATAGCTTCTGTATCGACTAATGCATATGGTCATCGACTTTATTTCTTGCTTACAATTACTTAAATCTTATATGGTCTCGATATGAAACCGAGAATGCAGACAAGACAACTCTTTGCAGACCATTCGTGAATCACCATGCAACCCATCGTGCAAATTGCAAAAAAATGTTCCCCTTAGCAATTCCTTGCTTAACCATCAAGGCATGAACAGGAAATTCAAAATAAAAAATATAATTCCAGCTTTGATGGCACATTAACAACATGGATCATGTGGTTTAACTTTTGTAGCAACATTGTCTTCTTCAAGGGCCACGACGATGACATGTATAGACTCATTGGACCATCTAGCGTTGTGGCGCGTGACTTCTTAGACTCACAAACCAATATCTATGACTTAGCCAACCACGTCTAGATGGATGTGGCCACTTTCTCATTCATTCGTAGCTGTCATATTTCTACGCGCGCATGAAAGCTTTAGTTTGGTTTTGGTGAATTGATGAAACCCTAAATGCTAACCTAGTTTATCAAAGTGATCATGAGATAGGTAGCACATTCTAAATGGTGAAGCAAATGAAGATCATGACATGACGATGGTGATGATCAAGTGCTTGTACTTGAAAAGAAGAAAGAGAAAAACAAAAGGATCAAGGCAAACGTATAAGTGGTAGGAGCCATTTTGTTTCGGTGATCAAGACACTTAGTGAGTATGATCACATTTAGATTCGATAGCCATACTATTAAGAGGGGTGAAACTCGTATTGAAATACGGTTATTAAAGTATCACTAGATGCTCTAACTCGTTGCATATGCATTTAGGATCTAGTGGGGTGCTAGCACCTTTGAAAAATGATTGTGAAAATGCTAACACACATACACATGGTGGTGTACACTTGGTGGTGTTGGCACATTTGCAAAGGGGAAGAAGTTGGAGTTGATGTGGACCAACTCAGTAAAGAAACAGAGGCGAAAGGTGATACACATTGTGTTTGGCACTTGGGAGCAAGGGTTCGAAACTTCATCGGCGCCGTGTACAGAAAAGACACATTGTGTTTAGTCCGACGGTGCAACTGGCGCCCTGTACAGAAAAGATAGGGTTTTACAGAGTGCACCGGACGCTGGCCTCAACTGGACCAGTGCGTCCGGTCAGTGGAAGCAGTGAAGACGATGGCGTCGGTCTTCGACTAGACGCTGGGTCACTTCGTGACCGGACGCTGGCAGGGTGCGTCCGATCCCATTGACATGGCAGCACAGAGAAGAGGAGAAATGATCGGACGTTGATGCTGTGTCCGATCATGACCGACCGGACGTGTGCGGTCGGGCGTGACCTGACGCGTATGGTCACGAGTGGAACCTTACCAGAAGTGACCGGACGTTGGGGTCCTGTGTCTGGTCCTACACTATAGTGCGTCCGGTCACAACTTAAGTGCACTAATGACCGTTTGGTCTGGGGCGGCCGGAATCGTCGTACCGGTGATCCCAGTGAGCTCGGGTCATCGCCGTTTATGGGGCCACCGCGCTGGCACTGCACGCCAGTGAGGGGAGTCCACCCTTTCTATTGCGCCAATAGATCACAAGTGGACGACTCTGATTAGAGCGTACCCCTTCGGGGTCATGACGGGTCCACCGTGGACTATAGACGCGGTGCACCGCGCCCACGTCAGCGCGTCCACACACACCTGGTGCATCGAGCCAATCCGCATGTGCCGCGTGGCGCCCAGTCTGCGGCAACACGGTCAACCCACGGTCAGACGAGCACATTTTGCAGTATAACCCCTACATTTTCTAGAAATCAACCCGTGGTCCAACATCAGTTCAAAAGTATTTCTTTTTAGTCCTGTTTTCTTCTATTTTAGCCCCTATACTTTTGAAAAATAGTGCGCACCGTCCAAAACACGTTATAGTTCAGTTTTAACTCAAATCTAGTTTGTTTTATTTACAAGAATGCCACTGAAACCTTATTTCATGCATAACTTTTACGTTTTAAGTCCGATTAGAGTGATTCTTTCGCTCATGTGTTCGTAGCAGTACGTAGATTAGTTCTATAAGCTTTTCAGTCTCTGTTTCTACTGTTTGGTGTACTATTCTAATAGAAGTCTATTTGTATGCATGTAATGATTGGATTGGATCACTTATAGAGGGCGAACAAGTTGAGTTTGCTAAGGAGCCAGCCGCCGATCAGTACCAAGAGGAGAACTTTGAGGAAGGCAAGTGTAGCAAAGGCCCCTTGTACCTATAAACTCTATAATTCATATACATGCATGTGTTTAAATTTGAATTACCTTTAAGGACTTTACCTAGATTACTATTTGTACCACATATCCTTGATACCTATGGTTTGGGATGAATTTTGGATCGATGCTGCAACACTCCATATAAAATAATTGTTAAACGTGACTAAAAGTATTATGTAATATGTTAAAATAGAGCTTTTTAGCAACAATTAGGGGGCTAGAGTACTAGGTTGAGTGCTCTAGTGCCTCTCCATAAGGACTTAGTCTTGAAGCGGCCACCTAGGAGGTTTCGTACAACCCCGAGTGTCAAATGGCTCTGACTCTAACCTGTTAACTAGATTGTACTAGCTTGTCTATAGTTTTTTGTAAGGGCAAGAGGGGGGCACTAGTTGGTATGTTTCTTTTCCTGCTAGGGTGTGTACCGTGCCGCGACCATGAGTGCCACCCCTAGAGGAGGGCCACATATGGCTAGACGGCTGAAACCTTAGCAGCTATGACCTGTTAGTGCGACTAGCGAAGGATTACGTAGTGAAACCCTACCACACTTCCTAGGTAGAGGTGATGTGGGCTTTGCAAACCTCGGCATTGGGAATCATGGGTTGGTGGGTAAAGTTGTAGAATTTCTATAGAAATATTTAACCTATTATAACAGTCGTGCTCATGGATATGAGTGATCTGGATCCTTCATGATTAGTGGTTACTATGGATGGTTGGGAATTGACATAATCTTTATTATTCATAATTACCACTTGGGTTGGGTTTATTCACTAAAGTAGTGATTTAGGATGCTAAAACTTGACCAACTAAAATTGCTAACCGTAGTCAAACCATGTCTAGCCTTTGAGCCTCATAGATCCCTTTGATATACTTGCTAAGCATGGTGCGCTTACACTTGTTTTACATTCAATGAAAATCCTGGATGGATAATAGATAATGCATATGAAGAGTTTCCAGAGGATGTCCAGGATTACTAGGGTGATGTCCCCCAGTTGGAGTCCCTATGGCGTATTGGGCTTAATTATCTACTCTATGTAATAATGTTGCCGACGAGCAAGACTTGTGACAATTATGTGATGAGATATGTGATGTAATAAAGTACTTTACTTTGATATTATTGCAATTTGAGATTATGTGTGTTTGGACATCCTGGGCGCACATATATGAGCACTTGGTCTACTCTATGTAATAATGTTGCCGACGAGCAAGACTTGTGACAATTATGTGATGAGATATGTGATGTAATAAAGTACTTTACTTTGATATTATTGCAATTTGAGATTATTTGTGTGTTTGGACATCCTGGGCGCACATATATGAGCACTTGGTTTTGTTATGCAAAATTGGGTGCGACATAGAGATAAGTACCTTTAGTTTGCAATCTATGTACTGCTTGTGTTAGGACATCAGTTGAGAAAGATATTATGGTAAGTGTCCATTGTTATTGTAAGAACATGGTTTATGGATGCAATGATTATATCTGTATGCTTTGTGTTCAATACGCTATTAAGGACCATTTATTGTTTTGTTATCACCACCGCCGTTGGTGGTCAAACGTCCAACACTGTCGCTATACGTATTATGCGGTAGGGATAAAAGTGTACCACCGCCGAATCGTTTAGTAACCCGACACCGACTAAACGATCATCAAAGGCGGATCATGGTGCAAGGCGATGGTGACCATGACCTTTGTACTAGTGGATCATACGCTAAAGCGATGGTGGTGTTAACCTCTACACAAGCGTCTTGGTTGTTGAACCGATAGTGAACCCGCACCGCTGATAGTCAAGTCGACCACTACATAGGCGATAGATGTGCCCACACGACGATTTTGATAGCCTCGACACAGTCGGATCATTTGCCAATGCAGCAGTGTTAGTGTACATCCACAACAAGGTTATGCTCCAATGCGACTGAAGTAAGGACCTAATCACGGATGGATCATAAGCCAATCAGCGGTGTTAGTGTACACCACAGTCGGTCCTAGATGCCAACGGTGAAGGCTATGACCATCACTGTCGATAGCTTACTGCCGAGGCCGAAATTGGTTTGCCATGTGGGTTACGATGTGGCTATGAAAGGAGTGAGTGTGGTAGTGAAAGTTTAACGCTGCTACTACTAGAGCACTTGAAACTATAGGCTAGCAACTAAACTAGTTGAGCTACACAAAGCAAGCTACTCTAACTACACTACTCAATTAGAGAGCTACTACTACAACTAGAGCTACATAAGCACAAGTATGAAGGTAAATACAAGTGTAGTAGAGAGCAAACAAATGTGGGCAAGTGACACAATATTTATCTCGAGGTTTGGTTGCTTGCCGATAACTCAATCCCCGTTGAGGTGAGTCCTATTAGATAATTGCTTCACTAGCCTCGTGTGCACACAAACCCAGCCTCTACAATGTGAGCACTAGTGTGGAAGCTGGCGGATCACCAAGGCACCCTCCACCACTTGATTCCAATAGAGTTACTCTTTGTGAATCTCCCATGGGATGAGCAAAAGCCCCACATAGTGCTACTGATCGAAGCCCCAGCATAATTAGAAAAGCGATGCTCAATGATCAACCACAACACCAAGCTACCTAGGTGGCAACAACCACTAAGAGTAACAAGAACACTGATGCCACAATGATTCCAAAGTGCCACTAGATGTAAACTATCAATGCAAAGCACTAGAATCCTCTCCAAGCTCGCACAAATGCAATGTCTAGCAAAGCAGGTGAGTGAGTGTGTTTTTCAAGCTCAAAATATGTAGCAAGCTCACCCAAGGATGCCAAGAGGCTCAAATGGATGGCCACCCATGTATTTATAGTCCTAACAACTCTACTAGTCATTGGGAGCAAAGGGACAGAATCTGCGTTACCACCAGAAACTCCAGTGAGCACCAACACCCTCAGAGAAATGGGCCTAACAGGATCTAACATCCAACAGTTGATTTCAAAACAGTCATACTGTCATTAAGGTGCTCTCTTTCTCCAGTGCTTCTTTGGTGCTGGCCACTGGAGAAATCCAATCCACTTTGGCACTCACTTGACCGGGTTGGGCTAGTGCCTATATGATGAAGATAGAAGTGTCACTCGGCCTTAGGCATAACACCTCAAAACGTGATATCAATGGGCTAGGTTAATACTTAGGGTCTTACATTCTTATGGAATTCGATTAGGCTGCTGGACAAGGTTAATACGTGCTTGAGTTGGTGGGTATAATAATATATGCATTTCATGTGTGGGGTTTTAATATGGTCGTAATTCTTAGCCAAACTATGTTGTCTTTTACTATCACATTGAATGCAAAACCATGTTTAAGGATGCATAGAATGATGATACTCAAGAAATGCATATGTCTATGAAAGGATCGAGGATGTCGCCTAGAGGGGGGTGAATAGGCGTTTCTAAAAATTTACAACTTAAAATGTGGAAGCCATTAGTATAGTAGGAATTTAGTATAGGAATTTCCAAATGCTTGGAAATTCCAAATCAGAGATTAAGACCCCTCTAGAGTAATAAACATAGAGTATAACAACTACCACAAAGGTAAATAAGCCACCACCTTGCAAGACAAATTAATTAATCACAGAATTGCAAAATTGCAACAAGACCCTGCAATACTGGAGGGTCCGGTATTCACATGTTAATGAAGTCCCTCAGGGAACTTCCTTCTCCTTGGATCCAACTTTGATCCAAAGGTGTAGGGGGTTCCCAGTAGGTGAAATGTAAGTACTCCTTGCACACAAAAGATCTCAACCTGAGTAGATAGAGTGAAACAAATATAGCAATTCAAAATGCAATGAGACACTATTTGTTTTACCGAAGTTCAGACTCCCTCGAGTCCTACTCTCTATTGACGAGTGTTGATGGTAGTTAACATTCATCACAAACCATCAATATACCTTGCATAAATGACTAAAATGGATCACCAACATAGACTTAGGGGTTTTAACTGACAAGTTCCATGAGTTTTGGTGAATCTATGTTTACAGCAGGATTTAATCAGAAAACCGCCAAGGAGGACCTATTTGTCAGAGGAAATCATGGAATTCCATAGCGGTACCTATGTAGGAAGACTCTAGAAGACTCCAGGAGGCTCTCCACTGAAGTAGGGCCTAAGCCACTACCATGTGGGGCCAGTCGGTACCACTTGTAGACTGATCAGCCTATGGGCCCCTCTGTCAGCCTCCACGTTGCTATGTCGGTTCACCACCTCTAGGATCACATCTACGCCATCATTTTAAGTCAGTTTGATCCGAGGGTCCAGGATGCTTGAAGGGCCCTATATAGACCTACCTATACCCCCCTCTATAGGACATCCATGCATTTGATCCTAAGAGCCTGAGGGCCAGAAACCCTAATTCATAATTCCACTAGGATCAGAGCTAGAATCAAAAGAAGATTAGTCCTCGATAGGATCTAGTCTTGTATTAGACATAGAGAGATAGTGTCGGTGCAAAATGTGGCCAACAAGTAAATATTTATAGTTTTGCCGTGCGTTGTGATCGGATGTGGCCTAGCACTCAATGACATATGATTTATACTGGTTCAGGCAATAGGTCCTACGTCTAGTTGAGGTCGGTTGGTGACTTTATTCTTAAGCCCAGGTGCTCAAAGTTTGCTATGGGGTTACAAATGAGTAAGGAATGAGAAGGGGGTGTTAGAGGCCCAGTTGGACTCTGAACTGAGTGGAAGAGAGTGACAAATGCTCAAACGTGCGCTAAGTATTAGAGCGCGTGCTCTATGTGTCCAAGCTTATCAGTTGTTGAGAGCACATAGGCTATGTAGCTATCGAGCTCTAGAGCTATTGTGCTGTTGTCCTCGAGTCCTCGAGTCTTCGAGTCTTCGATCCCTATCGACAGAATATCGTCGGCAGTCCACCGAGGGGCACCCCGCGATGGTAGATTGATCGGTAGAGGAGCGTGTAATCAAGAACAAGAAGGCAACAGAGACACACGAGTTATACAGGTTCAGGCCATCGGTACGACGTAATACCTTACTCCTGTGGTCTGTTGGTTTGTATTAGCTGTCATATGATTTGTCAGGAATTCGTAGGGGGTCCCTGCCCGCCTTATATAGTCTGGGGGGCAAGGTTACAAGTCGGTTAGATCTGAGAGATAACCGGAAAGTAATAACAGATTACAAGAAACATGGGATCGTACGTATCCTATCAGATCTCGTAACATCTTCAGGATATCCTCTCTGTGCCTTGCGGGGGTCACCGAGCAGAACCGTGCCCCGCAAGGCTCCTTCTTGCGGGCTGGGCCATCCCTGGAGGCATAGCCTATGTGACCTGCCATGGGTATCCGGGGTCGTACCCCCCATAGCTAGTCCCCGAGCACCTTGTACCCATTGTGCAACGCCGTCTTGAGACTTTCCGAGCAGGTGCGAACCAAAACCGAGCTGTCCAAATCATGGTTCGACCACCATTAGGAGTCGCCAAGCAGTTGTGAGCAGTTGCCGAGCAACGTACAACATCGCCGAGCATTGTGTTCTGAGCACGGCTTGTCATAAGGGTGTAAGGAGCTCAAGTCCAAAATTAAAAATTCCTGCATGGTAAAGTGAAGTGTGCCCACTTAGAATCCGAAAACGAAGGTAAAAATACCTGGTTTTATCTTTTAGAGGCTCGGAGTCTTTTAGAAAAACAAACACATTCACCGCATGGTGAAGTGTGCCCACTTAGTCCCCGAGCCTGACAGTAGGTGACGTAGTCACGTGGTGCCAGGCTCAGAAATTAGCAAACCGTCCGAGCAAGCAGCCAGTCCCCGAGTGTAGCCTCGAGACAAAAAACAAACACATTCACCGCAAGGTGATGTGTGCCCACTTAGTCCCCAAGCCTGATAGTAGGTGATGTAGTCACGTGGTGCCAGGCTCAGAAATTAGTAAACCATCCGAGCAGGTAGCCAGTCCCCATGTTTCTGGCGTAGATATCAGATAAATCAAACCGCGGTGAGAAATTCGGAGTAATGGCTGTACAGTATCAGTTACTAATCCTCATTAAAATGCGGAGAATTCGGAGAATAAGTGGCGGCGATAAATGAGCGGCGTGGGCTACTGTGACACGATAGCCCAAGTTGCGGCCCATTAAACCATTTTGGAGGAGTCGAAGTAGCGCTGATCGTGGGAACGGTTTCCCAAAAACTCTCAGAGTCAAGGGAGAGTGGGGAAAGTGCTTTATAACCGCACCGCCACACACATCGCCTCCTACCTCTGTCAAGCCACCCTGCTTCCTGCCTTTGCAATCCCTGTGCTTCACATTCTGCACCAATTGCGAGCATTCGCCTACAACCCTAGGACCAATCCATAGGAAATGGCACCGAAAAAAGGAGCCGCAAAGCCGAAGAAAGTGGCCACCGAAGCCAGCCACGACGAGGAGTGGGTGCCATCGAAGATGTCGGCGGCGGATCTCTATAAGATGGTGGCGGCGGGCGTTCTCCCAGACCGTCTCACTGCTGGATGGTGGCCAGCTAGTGGTGAGCCCTTCCCGACACCACATACTGATGAGGTTGTAGTATTTGAGGATTATTTCTGGTGAGGATTAGGGTTTCCTGTCCACCCCTTTCTGAGGGATCTTATGGAGTTTTGGGCGATTAGCCTCTGTAATCTGCATCCGAACACCATTCTGCATATTTCTATCTTCATCCATTTCTATGAGGCATTTCTCGGTGTTCTTCCGCACTTCAACCTCTTCAGGCACCTGTTCTGTCTGAAGAAGAAGGGGGGTAGCAGTTCCAAGGTGGTTGGCGGCGTTTACCTACAACTCAGGGATGGGATGGCCAGCGAATATATCAGCGTTCCACTAAATACCTCCCTCAAAGGTTGGAATGCCAGATGGTTCTATATCAAACAAAGTCACCCAATGATTCGATGCGACGTCCACCACGTCCCTGTTAATCATATTAACTGGTCGGAGAGACCCAACAATGCTAAGATGGAGCAGGTAATGGAACTGCTGGACTTGATTAAGGGTGTTGAGCTTCGGGGTGAACTGGTGGCGGCTAGCTTTATAGTACGGTGCCTTCAGCCCTGCAAAGCGAGGGCCCACGCGGCATTTGACTATAAAGGTGACAACGACGGTACCCGGGAAAACACAGACCGTCTGACGAAGAAGGAAGTGATAGACTGTGCCATGGATCTATTTACTTCGAATGTCTCATTCAGCTGGCCAAAAGGAATGAAGGCTTTCAACTACACCAATCCGCCTCCTCAGGTAACCGTTTCGCTTCGCGTCTATCAGGCATTAATTGCCGAGCATAGGACTGACTTACTTATGAAAAGATCCATTCATAGGATAGGGCAATATACTTTTCAGACGTGCCGAGAGCTGATTGGCCGAAAGGAGTAGATCCTCGGTGGCCACTGCAGCCCGAAGAGGATGAGCCGAGCTCCTCGTCGGATAGTCCATCCCTAGTGTCAGATAAGGTCCACGGGAAAAGACCGGCAGTGGACGAGCCGGTCCAAAAAAGGAGAAAAACGCCCGCTCTCATGCACACAAACCAGGCGGCATCTCTCTTGGGGAGGACCGAGCAGTTCAGCCATGACAAACAGTTGTGCTGGAGTGGTCGGACGATGACGAGGACCAGTCAGTGCTTCCGCCGAGCACGACGGTGGCACTGGCGGATGCTGACGCTCCCCAGCATCGATCACGGGAAAGTTATGGTCGGGCAACGGTGGACGTCCCGGTGACGCAAACTACCGAAGTCCCCGAACAACGCATAGAAGGGGGTGCCCCCGGGCACCAAGAAGAGCGGCAGCCCGTTGCAGAGGCACAGGAGTCCTCCCATAGAGCCGACCAAATAGCCGCACCTAGGGGGTCAGGCAGGCATCGCCGATTCAAGAAAATCAATCGGAAGACCAAACCGTAAGTATATTTGCCTTGGAGTAATAATATTGTTCCTTGATTTCTCCTTGTTACTGAGAAGCTGATATTATGCAGTGCGACGCCGAGGCCCGTGACCTTAGAGGAAAAAATGATGACTACTCCTGTCCGGGAGTCCCCTAGCGCTCGACAAACAGAGGACGAGCCAGCTGCCGCTCCCAGTAGACCTGGCAATGGTGAATCATTGGCGCACACGACGGGCGTGTCGGCGACCGCAACTGCGGCTACGACCGAAAAAGTTGTTACCTTGGAAGTGGAAACTGCGGCTGTTGTTGATGCGCCGGAGGTTACAGATGCGACTCCGTCAACGGCTGAAGAGCAAACGTCGTCACCCGCAGGGATGCCAGGAGTGGTCGGAGCGGCGGTCCGACCACGGAGCCCCCCGGTGGTGCCTCAAGCGACGGCGGAGGAGGACGAGGTCGTGGAGATCGAGCGTGCCGCACCTGAGCCCCAGTCCGTCCGGATTCTCTGAAAATGCGGGGAAGAGGTGGTAGTCGTCGAGGAAGAAAACACCACCAGGGAGATAAAGAGGTTGAAATCCACCGTCACTGGAGTTATGACTCAAATCGAGGTGAGTGCCGCGCCAATAACACCGATATATGTTGTCTGAAGATCAAGGTTTATCTCTTTCATTGTTAATCCGTAGGGGATAGCTCGGACATCCGATCAACGGCACCAACTGATAAAGAGGATGGAGCCCCTCGCCAAGGAAAATAAGATATTCTGGGAGGCTTTAAGTCTTTCGGAGAAAAGTATTCAGAGGGCCCAGCGTGAGCGGGACCTTGCGGAGTTGAACTCGTGGGACCTTGAACATCAGAATGGGGTTCTGTCCGAGCGACTAACGGCTTCGTCCGAGCAGCTGAAGAAGACATCCGAGGAGCTGGCGATTGTATCCGAGGAACTTAAGAAAATGTCCGAGCAGTTGAGCAAGAAAAACGTAGAACTCGATAGTAAAACTGAGTAGCTCGATCAAAAGTGTCAGCAGTTGGAGGATGTATCCAGGCTGAAATCTGGTATTCTTTTTCACATAATGTGCTTTGCAGTAAGTGGCCGTATATTTTTTCCGTTTCTTATCTTTTGTGCTTGCAGAGCAAGATGCAGAACTTAACCAGCTTCGCCAGACCGTTGAACAAATCCGACAAGAGAAAACGAAGGAGTCGGAGCGAGCCGACAAACTGGCCGCAGAATTGAAAGGTAGGTTTCCCCTAATCGGAAGTGACGTCGTAATACTTTTTTGTCGTGACAAACCATTGTGATTCTTGCAGATTATCGACATAAAACCAAGGCACAGTTCGATGTGCTGGTGCAGGAAGCCAAAGTCCAGAAGGACAACTTCAACACTATAACTGCCGCAATAAAACCAGTGCTCGACTGCGTTGATGTTGAACCGGTGCCCCGTCCTGATGGTAGGCAGCAAGGACCAGACACCATCGTTCAGAGATGCAAGGCAGCGTGGGAGAACTTCAAAAACTTCAACCGTGACGCCGTTTTGACCGCCGCTACTCATGCCCTTGCAGTGGTTCGGTCCCATTATCCGTCCATCGACATCTAGTCGATAGGTGGTGGGTTCGCCGCTGGGCTGAGCGATGCGCAAACCCAGCAGCTGGAGGATGACGTTGAGGATGTGGAGAAAGTGCTTGTCGGCGATATAGACCTGTTTGGCGAAACAGAAACTGTTGGCGAATCTTAACGAACTATCCGGATATTACCGCCTGTAATACTTGATTTATCTGGCTATGAAGAATCGTCGTATTGTCAAACCGATGTAGTTATGCGTAATATAAGCTATGTTCGATCAGTTAGTTTTCACTAAACTTGATGCCTTAGTTAGGTCGTGATCCGTAACGCATAACGCGGAGCCCACGTGTATGTTGGAGAAATAGGCGTTGTTATAAGACCGTGGCCTACCGCCCAACACGCAGAGCACCGAGCTCATAGTATGTTTGGTGGGATGTTAGACCCTTGGTGTCCTCCGGAGTTACTATTGTGAAAAAACGTGCTGCCCAGCAGCCAACTTGAGTAGCGTGGCGAGAGAAATGGCTAAAGCGGCATCCGAGCGTTTAGTTCATGCCTAAAATCTAGGCCTTGACTAGCCCATAGTCCATAATGTCAAGCGCCGAGGCGCTGACACGTGTAGGACGAACAGGCATGGCCAATGAACTGCAGCCGACCAACCGTAACGCAGAGGGCGGAGCCCCTAAGCGCGTGTAGGATGTAGTCAGAGACTGGGTCGTTTCCATTGAAAACAGAAGGAAAAAGGTGTGCTGCTTGACGATCGGCGGGCCATGTTGCGAAAATTGGAACGCAAGACCGTTGTTGTTTTTGTAGAAAACCTATGCGACCCGGAGGAAGCATAGTAGGCAATTTTTGGAAAAACCGTGTTTGGCGAGTTGGAGGAGTCGTGTTCGGCGATCGGGAGTTAATGTGTTCGGCGATTTGGAGAAATCAAGCTCGGCGATTTGGAGAAATCGTGCTTGGAGATTTGGAGAAATCGTGCTCGGTGATTTGGAGAAATCGTGCTCGGTGATTTGGAGAAATCGTGCTCAGCGATTTGGAGAAATCGTGCTCGGCGATTTGGAGAAATAGTGCTCGGCGATTTGGAGATACTTGGCAAGCGTATTGGAGGCCGTCACGGAGTGGCGTGTAGCCCGCTAACGGTAAGTGAAGTTTATGATGAGGAAAAATGTAGAGAAATTATGGAGACAAGAACTTTATTAATATTAAAGTAAAGAATACATATCTATGTCATTTCAGGGGTTGAAACGTATAAGGTGCTCTATGTGCTAGGAGTTGGGAACATCGAGTCCATCTAAGTTGCATAAGCGATAAGACCCTGGTCGAGTAACACCTTTTACGACGTAAGGACCCTCCCATGGTGAAGACAACTTGTGAAGTCCTTCGGTTTTTTGTTTCCGACGTAAGACGAGGTCACCGATCGCGAACGAACGACCTTTGACATTACGGTTGTAATACCTCCGTAGACCGTCGAGGTACTTGGATGTGCAAACACAAGTAATCAGACGTTCTTCCTCGGCCCGATCAATGTCGTCTGTCCGAACATCTGCTGCTTGGTCTTCATCATAGTTTTCTACTCTGGGTGCTTGGAATGCAATATCCACTGGAAGTATGGCCTCTGAGCTGTAGACCATAAAATATGGAGATACGCCGGTACTACGACTAGCTTGAGTGCGCAGTCCCCAGACCACAGCCGGTAGTTCTTTGATCCATCTGGCTGGATGCTTTTCTTCTTTCTGATAGAGCCTTTTTTGAGGGCATCGAGGATCATACCGTTGGCTTGTTCGACCTGGCCGTTAGCTCTAGGATGAGCGACGGAAACGTATTTAACGGAGATGCACCGTTCTACGTAGAAGTCCCAAAAATGATGGTCGGTAAAAGTTGTCCTGAGGTCGGTGATGATGCTGTTTGGGAGACCAAATCTGTGTATGATGTCTTCAAAGAGCTCGACTGCTTTCTTAGCAGTAGCTGCGATGAGTGGTTTGTACTCAATCCACTTGGAGAACTTATCAATGGTGACATACACATACCGAAAACCTCCTGGCGCTGGTTTGAAAGGTCCGATTATATCCAGTCCCCAGCATGAGAATGGCTAGGAAGCTGGGATGGTCTGTAGTTCCTATGCCGGTACATGTATTTGCTTGGCAAAAAACTGACAACCCTCACATCGTCGAACAAGATTTTTAGCATCAGAGATGGCCGTGGGCCAGTAGAAACCTGCTCGGAAAGCTTTGCCGACCAGTGTTCTCGAAGCCGCATGATTGCCACAGGAGCCAGAGTGAATTTCAGATAGTAGCTTCGCACCGTCGTCTTGGATGATGCACTTCTGCAGTATCCCTTTCTTGGCACTTTTCCTCATCAGGCTACCGTCCACCAACACGTAGTGCTTACTTCAGCGAATTAGTCGTTCGGTTTCGATTTTGTCGGCGGGTACTTCGCCGTTGGAGAGGTATTTGATGAACTGTTCCCTCCAATCGGCGACCTGCGAAGGTATCGTGAGTACCAACTGCTCGGCAGGGGGTACTTCTACAACTTCCTTGTCTTCCTTAATGGATGGTGTCAAGAGGTCCTGAACGAAGACCCTCGGCAGAGCCGTGGTGCGAGAAGATCCTATCTTCGATAACTGGTCGGCTATTTGGTTTTGATCCCGTACCTCATGGTGGTACTCGATGCCGTAGAATTTCCCTTCAAGCTTCCTGATTTTGGCACAGTAAGCGTCCATCTTCTCACTAGAATAGGACCAATCTTTATTAAGTTGATTGATAACCAGCGCGGAATCCCCGTATACCATGAGGCGTTTGACGCCGAGCTCGACGGCTATACGGAGGCCGTGGAGACATGCTTCGTATTCCGCGGCGTTGTTGGAGATCGGGAAATGTATGCGAAGAACGTATCGGAGTTTATCCTTTGTTGGTGTGATGAACAGAATGCCCGCACCGGCCCCATTGATATTAAGGGCGTCGTCGAAGTACATCACCCAGTGCTCGGGACAAGTGGCGGCGATGGATTCTTGGATTTCGGTCCACTCAGCGATGAAATCGGCGAGCGCCTATGACTTTATGATCGGCCTGCTTCTGAAGTCAATGGAGTAGGTGCCGAGCTCAATAGCCCACTTGATGATACGACCATTGGCCTCTTTATTGCGGAGAATGTCTCCTAGAGGGAACTCGGTGACCACGGCAATCTTGTAGTATTCGAAGTAATGTCGGAGCTTGCGTGAGGTGATTAAAATTGCATATAACAGCTTTTGCACCTAAGGATAATGAGTTTTGGGCTCATTAAGTACCTCGCTGATGAAATAGACCGGACGCTGTACCTTGTAGGCGTGTCCAGTTTCCTCACGTTCGACGACAATAGCCGTACTGACGACTCGAGAAGTGGCGGCGATGTAAACCAGCAGAGTTTCATCTGGTCGTGGCGCTGTCATGATTGGAGGCTTTGTTAAAAACAATTTGAGCTGCTTGAAAGCTGTGTCTGCCTCCTCCGACCAAGAAAAAAGCTCAGAGGCCTTAAGGAGTTTGAAGAAAGGTAACCCTTTTTCACCGAGGCGTGAGATAAATTGGCTTAACGCAGCCATGTAGCCTGTAAGCTTTTGTATATCCTTGACACACGTTGGCCATTTCATATTGGTGATGGCGGAGACCTTATCAGGGTTTGGTTCAATGCCCCGAGCGCTGACGATGTAACCTAGCAGGATACCGGATGGAACTCCAAAAATGCACTTTGAAGGGTTCAGTTTCCATCGGTATTTGCTTAGGTTGGAGAAAGTTTCTTCAAGGTCAGTGATAAGATTGTCAGCGGTTCTAGTCTTGATGACCATGTCATCGATGTAGGCTTCGACATTGTGGCTGATCTATTGGTCGAGGCACGTCTGGATAGCCCTTTGGTAGGTCGCGCCGCATTCTTTAGTCCGAAGGACATAGTGGTGTAGCAGTATGCACCGAAAGGCATGATGAACGACGTTTTGACCTAATCTTCCTCCTTGAGGGAGATCTAATGGTAGCCTGAGTAACAGTCAAGAAAGGAGAGCAACTCGCAGCCGGCTGTGGAGTCTACAACCTCGTCTATCCGAGGCAGGCCGAAGGGGTCTTTAGGACAGTGTTTGTTAAGATCAGTATAATCAACACACATTCTCCATTCTTTATTCTTTTTCTTAACAAGAACAGGATTAGCTAACCAATCTGGATGATACACTTCTTTTATAAATCTGGCAGCTAATAGCCATTTTATTTCTACCCTAATAGCCTCCTTTTTGTCCGGCGTGAATCGGCGAAGTTTCTGCTTGATCGGTTTAGCGGTCGGCGAGACATTCAAGGAGTGCTCGATCTTCTCCCGCGGTACCCCCGGCATGTCAGCAGGTTTCCAAGCAAACACGTCGGCGTTGGCATGTAGGAAGGAGATGAGCGTGCTTTCCTATTTGGGGTCAAGGTGAGCCCCAATTTTCACCGTCTTGGAAGGGTCGTCGAGGCCGAGGCTGATCTCCTTGACTTCCTTGGACTTGGTGGAGGCCCGGGGAGGCTCTGGGATCTCCATGTCATCCACAGATGCGGTCTTGGCTTCGGCAACCACACTGGCCATCTGGATGGAGAGGTCGGTGGCTTCGGCGAGGGCGAGACTTTCTGTCTCGCAGGCGTAGGCGACGGAGAGGTTGGCCCGTAGAGACAGGACTCCTGCAGGCGAAGGCATCTTCAACACCAAATACGCATAGTGCGGAATGGCCATGAACTTGGTTAGAGCCGGATGCCCTAGTATGGCATGGTAGGCGGTGTCGAAGTCGGTGACATAAAAGTTGATATGCTCCACTCGGTAGTTGGCTGCCGTGCCGAACTGTACTGGTAGGGTAATTTCCCCAAGTGGTCTGGATGCCCTGCCAGGTACCATGCCCTAGAAGGAGGAGTCTGAGGGCGTAAGGTCTGTTGTCCTGAGGCCGAGCTCCCTTAGGGCCCCGGTGAAGAGTAGATTCAAAGCGCTCCCACCGTCGACGAGGACTTTTCTGAAGAGCACCTTCTGGACAGTCGCGTCAAGGATGAGGGGAAAACGCCCTATGTAGGGTATGTCCGCCCACTGGTCAGCCCTGCTGAAGGTGATGGAGATTTTGGACCACGGGCGATAGCTGGGGTTGGCGGTAGTCTCTTCTGAAACGACGGCGAGCACTCGTCGGGCGGCGAGCTTCCGTTCCCTTCTACTCTCGTTGGAGGCGAAACCCCCGAAGATGGTGGCGACCACCTTGTCGTGGTCCTAGAAGGCATTGTTATTATCCCTAGGTGGTCGGCGTCCCCCGTTCCCACCATTGTCGTCGTTGTACTTTTTCTCCTGGAACTCCTTAGCCAAACCAAGGCAATCTTTCATCTTGTGTTTGGCGTTCTTGTGCAGGGGGCACGGACCATCGAGGATCTTCTTGTACTACTCATCGTAGTTACATTTTGCGTGCGGCTCATTGACGTTGGCAACAAGGTGATCTGGTCGGCGGCGGTGATTCTGACTAGGTTTGAATCCATCTGGCCGATCACGTCCGCTGTCCCGGTGGAAACTACGGTCATCGTAGTGGCGATCGTTGTACTGTCGGTTGTCATTGCGGTCATCGTGGCGGCGAACGTTATGCTGTCGGTCGTCGTTGCAATCGTCATGGCGGCAAGTCGGGCGATTGGTGCCCGTATCTTCGTTAAAACGCACCTCCGCTTCCTCGGCGTCGGCGTATTGGTTGGCGGTTGTGATCATCTCGCTGATGCCGGTAGGTGGCTTTCTATTGAACTTAGAACGGAGTTCTCGATGATGAAGTCCTCGGACGAAGGCGGTGATGACTTCGGCCTCCGTGATGTTGGGAATAGAATTCCTCATCTCATGTAGGGTAACCGAGTAGGATTTAGGCTCCTAGCCTCCATGTGGAGGACTGGCAAAGGCCATGGAGGCGCCCCGTGCAGACATAGGTGCCCAACCCCTAAGGAGGAGACTCGTTGGTAATCCATTTTTTGCTGGGTGAATGCGAGCACACCTGGTGGGTGAAGCACCTAAGCCTATGGCTGACTGGGGAGTTGGTCAGAGGCTGAGCACCTTGATACTCTCTTTTGGGGCTATGGACTCTTGTGTCTCTTCTGGTCAAGGTGTTCACCCATGTCCGTTGTGACCATAGCTTGTGTGGTTGATCAGGTTCCTTTGTCAGGATCTGGTGGCTCGAGCCCTTGAGCCACTTGGGATTGGTCAGGGTCGGTCGCATGATTTCCTGCGTCACCCCGTTCATGGTTTTCACAATCGGAGGGGTTGAGCTGACGCCACTAACCTCGATGGCTCGAGTGGCGGGCTTTGGTGAGCTCGCTAATGAGCATGTCTAAGTGGAATATGGGTCCATCATTCATGATGGGGTCAGCATAGCCCTCATGTGGCACTCCACTTCTCCTTAACCGCCTCCCGGTAGATGCCCAGGTCATTTCGGAGAGCGACTCAATTGGCCCGTTGGCCTCCCCTCAATGGAGATTCTGTGGGAATGGCTCGAGGTTAGGATCAAACGAGAAGGCTGAGATGACCTTGTTCGCTCTTGAGTGAGTCAGGCGAGGGCCGCTAGGGCTCATCTATGTTTTCTCCCCTAGTTCTGTTTGATGCGAGGCGGCCTCAGGCCCTTCGTGGGCTAGCCTTCGAACCCCGGTCGGTTGCCGCTCATATCGAATGAGATGACTTCTGCTTCATGACGAGATGCGAAGAGTTTTGATACAATGATTGCATATGCAATGATTTGGATGTAGAAATGCATGCGTGAGAATGAATGCTTATGTATTGGAAAAGTAAAATGGGGGTTGGTAAAGTTACCTCGATGGCTCGAGTGACGGGTTCAGGGAGCTCCTATCAGATATGTCCGAGTGGAATCTGAGCCCGTCGTTCATGATGGAGTTAGCATAACCTGCATGGGGCATCCCACTGCTCCTTACCTATCTCTCGGCAGCCGCTCAAGCTGTTCGATCAACTCGGGTGACCCACTAGCCTCTCCTCGATGGAGATTCCATTGGTGGGCCTCTCCAAACCCTGCTTGGGAAGGTGGAGGGTCATTTGCATGCAGATGCGCTCATTTTTCATGCCTGGATTATGGTAGTGGTGGGCCCCACCTAGGCCACATCCCATTAGCTAGGCGATGTCCTATTGGGTAGGCCACGTCTCGCCGCACGCCTTTCCGCATTAAATCGGGGGAAGGGAGAGGATTTTCCTCTCGTTCTTATGCCTTTCTTCAACCGCTGTCATCCCTCCTTCCTTCTTTTTGCCAAGTCTGTTCGTGTGCCACGGCGGTTTCTAGGAGAGAGTAGGGTAGAGCAAGGGAGAGGAAAAACTCTTAGATTCATTCATAAATCTAAGGTGCGATGTCAAACTAGTGGCCTTCCAACGTGGATGAGGCCGTGCTGGCTGACTTTGCCATGAAGGGGCTGCTTGCATCGAAGGAGGTGGTGCACTAGAGGGCTCCCACACTGGGGGAGGTTGTTCCATAACCCTAGGCTAATGAGGTCGTCTCCTTCTTTGCCTTCCACGAGCACGGGCTTGTACCCCACACACTAGTTCCTGCACAGGGTCCTCAACGAGTGGGGCCTAGAGTTGCAGCACCTCAACTCGACTAGGGTGCTACACATCACTGGCTTCATCACTGTCTGCGAGGCCTTCCTCTGGATAGAGCTGCATGTGGATCTATTTCGGCAAGTCTTCATCGAGCGAGCCTTGTTCAAGGGGAAACCACCTAAAACTGCACCGGTCGGGGGGTTTGCCCTACAGAAGAGGCCAAAGTTGTTAGTCCCCTACCCCACATACTCCCCCAATGACTCCAATCAGGGGTGGCATGGCGAGTGGTTCTATATTAGGAACTCGGTGGAGGCACCATTCCCGACGTTTATCGAGGGAGGCCAATGAAGAGGGAAAGTTGGACGTGGGGTCCTTCCCGTCAACAGAAAATGCTAGGGATTATGGAGCCAGAGCTTTAGAAGCTCGTGCAAAATGGCCTTGATGGGTTGCAGGTCTTTCACACCTTCTTCTGCCATCGGGTTGCCCCACTGGGGGAAAGAAACGGCCGATGTGGGAATACTCCGGCCCGACGGATCCCGACCATGCATCACCGGAGTAGTTGTCGAAAGATGAAGTCCGGAGTTATCTTGGTCGGGCACTATAGTTGAGGGATGAAGACTCCCTCAAAGGGACGCTCGAACCCCTTCATGTCTTGTTTTGATGTTTTGATTGATTTCAAGTTGCCCATTTCAAAGGGACTCGCGGGCTATAAATCTTGGCCACATCTTCTGAGAGGGCCAAAAGGTGCAGTTTGGCAAGCCACCCAGAGGGAGGCCGCGCTTGCCAAGAAGAAAAAGAAAACCAAGAAGGTCCAAAGGAGGTTTGATAAGGAGAAAGAGATCAACCAGCAGGTCCATGGTGGATAGAGCCGAAGTGACATGGAGGCAGATCTCGAGTCGGAGGAGCCCACAGAGACGGGTGATGACATGAGTTCCTCAAAGGATGATGGAGATAGGGGCACTGCTATGACCTTGGTGGAGTGCTATAAGCCCATAGCTATGTCCATTAGTGGCGGGCATGGTACGGAGGTGCACGATGATGTTCCTGAGTCGAGGAAGCGCACCGCGATTTAAGACGCCAACCTCGAATGAGAGGCAAAGCAGGCGCGGTCGCCGCGGCCTTTAGAGGCATTGTCGGCTTTGGGGCCCCCTACTCCAAGTGTGGCCGAGCACCCTGGTCGGTTGGGGGGACATGATCGTTCCCCTATGTCTTCGAGGTTGATGCATGTGCGTGACCCCCAACGAGGAGATGCCCCGATGTGGCAGAACCTCCTAAGAAATCAGGCCCACATGCATCTACCATTGTCTCAACAGACCTCTGATAGCGTACACAAGTTCCCAATAACTTAATAGGTCTGTCAGGTGTCATCGGGAAACCCGAATTATCCACGAATCTTTTCCAAACAGGATTCCAATCACAGACATTGCAGATTACAACAGTTTTCAATATACATATCAGAGATTATAAAGCGGAAGATTTAAGTTTTAATATTACAAACCAGTTGTTTCAAACTTACAAAACCATAAGTGTCATACAACCATAGTAGCAGGATAATATTACATTAACATTATTTTTCATACAAACTAGTGCCTTGTCCAAAGGCCATTCATCATTCATCATTCCTCATCGTCATCGACTTCAAACACTGACATGTAGCAGGGACCAAAACAAGCCTGCGCATGCGACTCACCTGTAGCAAGGGTTAACAAACCCTGAGTACAAAAGTACTCAACAAGACTGACCCGATGTAAAAGGGGGTGAAGGACTTTAGAGATGCAGGTGTTGGGGCAAGGTAAGGATGTAGCAAGATTCAAAAGTTCTTTGCCAAAAGCTTACTATTCTTGATCCTATTTTCAAGTTTTTCCCCTAAGTCTTCTTAGTTCATTATCTCATACTAAGTGTTCATATCCCATATTCCAATCCTTCTCACTCCATTCCTTTTCTCAAATTTTAGTAATTCACCAGTCCTGCATTGCTTCTATAATGAAATGAGTCTCCATATCCACGGAGCACCGACAATTCGAATTGATTCAAGTCCTAGCTGGGGATTCCTTATCACACGACATATGTAGAACTTAATCTTGCATATATCAACCTCACTACCAGATCCTCCTATACTAAGCCGTCTCCACGCCACCCGAGAGCACAGCACACCTCAAATCCAGCCACATTCTAGCCACGAGGGTACACGCTACTCCCGCCATCTCTCCACTCCCAGTGCGTGGGCATTCGTCTTAGTATCAGATTAGCCGAAGTAGGCTTACCGGAGTATGTGACTAGTACTACAAAGTGTCTCGTTCAGAAGATCCACAATGAGTGGCCTTTAAGCGACATAGTCGGCAACATTACCCAACATTCAAGATAAGTCACCCGACTAGTCTCTAGTTCATTCTATCTTATTTCTTTCTTTGGCCAGTATGCCATCTCTGATTGTATCGAAACTTTTACTTTGAAAGCCTACCATAAAGCATACTAAGCATTCTACGCCTTTGTAAATGAAATCATCTTCAAGGATGGTAAACAATTAACAAGGTAGGCAATGCATCAAGTAGGTAACATTTGAATAAATCAACTTAATGCAATAGGTAACATAGGTGATAAACTTTTCAAAGTAAACAAGGTAATGGTTTAATGCATAAACCGGGGCTTGCCTTCGTTGACGATCTCGGGTTCCGGATCAGTACCACAAATATCGAATCCCGAGGCAACCGGGGATCCTTCCACAACTTGCTCAACTAGGATTGGTTCACTCTCGAATTCTACATGAAATAATAACATATGCTTCAACATGGTGATAATATAAACATGATGCTTTCATGGTGCATGAAATATAATAACACCTTGAATACAACTGTCCTTCACGGTACAGTTGCAAGCCAACAAAACCAACTTGCAATTCTACCATCAAGGACCACACAGGTGACTTGACCAAATTGATCTTGAAACCCTACTAGTCACAAAACATAACCAAAACAAGATCAAACCCTAAACTAACACTTAGGGTTTGCTTTTATCCATTTTTGAATTAAATTTGGAATTAAGCTAAAAATGAACTTGTTCCAAATGACCTCAAAATTTTATGTAAGCTTCCTCATGACAAATTAGTGTACCAAAACAAATTTCATAATTTTTGAAGTTATACAGTGGCCTACAAAAATCATGGAAATTACATTTATCAATTAATTGACTGAATTTTTGAACATTAAAAATTTATTCAAATGTCAAGTTTCATAGTTTTAAACCATAATAGAACATGTACAGAAGCTACACACAAATTTTCAGAATTTTTGGAGCTGTAATTATTTTCTATGAATTTTCAAAGTTACTACACTATTCAAAATCCAGAAAATATAAAATCTCACTGTTCCCTCCCTCATCTCTCACTGACAGCGAGGACCCACTTGTCATCCCTAACCTTCGGCTTTGACCATGGCGACGATGGCGCTGACCGGCGCTAACTCGCCGACGGTGAGTCTAACGGCGAAGGCAAAGGCACCACAACGTTCATAAGGACTAGGCGCATCGATCTGTGGCATTACGGAGGTTGATTACGACACGGAACAAGACTGACGCCGGCCTTGGCGGATGTGGCAGCATAGCAATGCTACGCCAGCGGAACAAGGCTGGTAACGGTGAAACAAAGAGTCCAGGAAGTATCAGTAGCTCACCCCGAATGTGTTGAAGCAACAAGCGAGACCGGAGAAGCTACGGTGACGCGGTTCGACGGTGACAGTGATCACGGCGGAGCAGACCTCGTCGACGACGGTGTTTCGGCGACTGCAGTGGGCAAAATGACCAAGCAAGAATGGATTAAGCACTACAGCATCGAGATGAAACTATAGAGACAACAATCAAGGGCAACGGCTCACCGAATGATGCTGGCCGCGGTGAAACGGAGCTTTGGTCGAGGTCGCCGGCCGCGAGGAAGAAGAACGTGGACAGTGCGTTCTCGGTGAAATCAAGCTGTAACAATAGGTCGGTTGGAGGCGCAAGGAGCAGGCGGAACTAGGACACTACTTTGCTAGGACTGGCTTGTGATAAAGAGGCGAGGGGAGCTCGCCGGAGCTGAGGCGCCGACATCGGGAAACAGAGGAGAGAAAGAAAAGCAGACGACAGCGTCGGGGCTTTATAGCGTAGCCAAGAGAGCGAGGGGATGACTTGCAGTGAGCATCCCATGCCAGCGCGAAGCCAAGGGTGGCCACGGGCGCGCCTAGAAGGCCGGAGAAAGGACGCCGGCGGTGGGGCGGTGGTCGTGCTACTGTTCAGAAGAATTACAGAATTGCCACTGAGTTCATTTTACAAATTACTCTCAAATTTGTATAACAACTCAAAAATCTCCAAAAATAAAAGTTGTTCAAAATCAAAAGTTCTACAACTTTGCTTAAATGAACATTTTCAAATTCTTCCTCCATTTTGAAATTTGAATTTAGGATGCATTTGAGCATTTGAATCATTTCAAAATTACTCCAAATTTTATATGAAAACTTTAAAAACTTTGAATACCAAAGTTGATCCTTATAAAATAAGCTTCAACTTTGCTTTTTGTCACACCCCCAAATTTCAAATGGATTTTGAATTAGACAAAAGGGGCAAAAAGGACTTTTATGGTTTGAATTTGAATTCAAATTTGATTTGTTTACCTTTTTACTTAACTTTGATTTTTGACCAGTAACATGGCCCATTAGGGTTATTTGAGTCAATTGACACATAGTCTCACATGATCACATGAAATTTGACCCTTGTGGTCATGATCTTTATTTAAAGTTTTGAATCACATTACATCACATAACATCACAACTTATGAAATAAAGCTTATTTAGTGAATGCATTCCAATTTTTCTACTTTATGAATGATTTGCAATGCATATGATGACATGTCGATTTTTAGTGCTAGGTCAAAACACCAGAGGTGTTACACCCGATAGTTGCTCCGGTGGTTTGCCATGAGCTGGCGATCGTGGCCATTTGCGGGCCGATCAGGGACCGGCCAGGTCACCCCCTCCCTTGGTTGATGCGAGGGGGTGTGGGTTGTGACCCTCGAGCGATCCTTGCCCGGTCGGCTCATCATCAGCCGATCGAGGCTTCAGGGTTCTACCGCTTTCGTCTGGGTATGTATTCATGCTTCCTTTTGTTCTCATAGTTGAGTTTTTGAGTGTGACTAACCTACACTTGTGCCCTTTTTTTCTTTATTTCTTTTTCTTTTGCAGCGGCCAAGAGCCAGCAGGACTAGGGATTCCCCCCCTCCCATGCGAGAAGAGTGGATACCCAACCTATGGTGAGTTGCGATGAAGCAGGCTGGTGGTAGCGTGACCTTCCTTAATGGGGTTGCGTCTTCCCGACTGGTCATGAGCATGGCGGTGGCCGTGATGGTGGTGATCCCTATGGTGACAGTGGAGGCTGGATCGGAGGTGATCCTTGTTTACACCAAAATTTGGAGAAAGAATCGTAGGGACTTGAAAGCTCCCAAGATCATGTCATCAAGGAATCAATCGCGTGCTGGTCGTTATCAGCTGATTCGAATGCAACACTAGAATTGGCTTTCTTCAGATAGCGCCAGCAGATAATGACAAAGGCTATGATCAGCACTAGGACAATGCATGTTGGACTCTACAAAAAGGGAAAGATTAGGGTCCCAGTTATCTTAAATTAGGAATGTTTTCTCTAGGGCCAAAAATTGTGATGAGTAGTGCTTAGATAGGAATCATGCGTAGGTTCTGGGTATAAATATCAAACCCTGGCTATTGTAAAAGACACAATCAATCCAATACAAGTCATTTACTTTTTTTAGCTCCGGCTACCCCTTAGGAGTCAGAGTAGAGTAGATCTCGATGAGTTCTTCAGCGAGTACGACTACATCGATCCGGTCGACCTCCTCTGCTTATCTGTAAGTGTCGTCATGGCTTATACTTCTATTTGTGTGGCTGCATTGATCTAGTCGACCCCCACTGCAACTCTGGTATAAGCTAGTTATCGACTCTTGTCTAGTTCAAGTAAGGCTGCATCGATCCGGTCGACCTCCACTGCTCGAACTAGATTAAGGTCAAGTTATTGGCTCTATCTAAGGGTGACATTCCTTTGGATAGATTCATTAAGTTACCGATATTGCTTATTGCTTCCATTATTTATTTAATTACAACAATATCACTTCACCCAATTGGGATTGATCTAGATCGGCCTTATAACTTGTTTAACCCATCGTTTGTTAATCTAAAACTAATCTAATCTGTATCTTAAATGATGAGTTATGTTTTATCGGCTGTTTTATGTCAATCTTGATCGTGCATAGCGTGCGGTTAAGGCATGTTGTGTCTTGAGTAGATCTATTGGCGAGCGAAAACTATTCCATGGCCCGTTATCACGGCCTGTGTGATTCTGCCTCACACCCAACTGTTAGCACTATGGAGTGGGGATCGTTATTCGGTAGATTTGTTCCTGATAAGGCATGACCTTAACTGTGCGCTATGCCTGAATCAGCTGTTTTAGCCAATATCGAGTGCTTTCATGAACAGTTCATATCATGAGATCATTGAAGTAGGGATAGGTTGAAAGATGTGTTAGCCCCATGATCTTATTATTGTTTTACGGCCTACATGATTGTGCCTCATGCCCCACTGATATTAGTAATAAGTTAGGGTTGTTGAGTCTATTGTTGTTTCTACGGCCTGCATGGTTCTGCCTCATGCCCCACTGGTCATTGCGATAGATGAGATCTAATATGTTCATTATATTTATCTTTATTAAATGGTTGAACGATGATGATCTATTTATTTTATATAAAAGGGGTTCGGTTACTTGCAATCATTGGCTCAGCATAAATCAATTATCATTGACATCTTATTGCCCTCTAAATAATGATATTCATTTTGAACGATTATTGATTCTTACACAACCCCATAAGCTTTAACTGATTTATTCTTATGAATATGCTGGAATCGACTATTTAGTCGATCTCCTTTCATATCGGCTCTCAGAGCCCCACATTCAGGACTGTCTGGCAACATCGGCACGTTCCACCCTAAATTACTGATGAACTTTCTCTCTTTGTCAATTGTAGTGTCAAATTGACTGGCATGTCTCAGGAGGAGTGCATAGGATCGACCATCCCTACGCTGAAGCTAGGTAGATCTACAGCTCCTTCGAGCAGACCCTTCTGGCTTGCTCATGTCCCCTAGCACAGGACAAAATTTTATGCCGACACACGTTTCTGGCACGCCTGGTGGGACCCCACAATCGTCATGGCGGTTCACAACAACGACGACATCCTTATGGTACATTATGAAGATCTACCTGATGGAGATAAAGATGTCATCGACAAAGCTATAGAAGAATTTCATAACAAGTGTTTATTGTCCTACACCAAAACACGTGACAACACAATTGTTAAGAAATATCCACTACCAAGAGTTCTATTACACGGGCAGACAGATACAGTTGAAGCGGAAGACAGGCGTTTCTTTACGGAAGTTGTAAGCAAATCTATCCGTGATGCTATATCAAGCCATAATGAAGCTTTCTTGGACACGTTCCACAACGCCATGAAAGAGGCGTTTCATGGGTTTCCAGTTGGTCAAGTTGGGCCAACTTATTACAACATTCCACATCCGTCGACCCAAGGGACTAATCAAGTCGGTACCAGCCATTAAGAAGCAGCACCAGCTGGTAATGATGATGTCCAAGCAGTTTAGGGTTCATCTAAACAAGTTCAAGGTGCTACTATGAGTCAGATGTAGTATAATCCTGGATCATCAATGCAGCAGGTGCAATAGCCGACAGGGCAAGGTCAGAACCAGATGATTAATTTTGGCACATTAGGCCACATACCATCGTTGGCTCAAAAAATAGTGCCATCAATTCAAAGGATCCGTAGAGATATAGATCCTCATATCTACAATCAGAGACTTTAAGCAGCAAACCAACAAAGGACCCAGCTGATAGAGATTCCACAAGGGTATCATTATGGCATAGATTATAACACCCTTCACATGATTCCAAATCCAGGGTATCAAGGCACATGGGATTTCAATCCACAGATGGGTCAGCAGGTGCAGAGAAATCCAAATTCAAATGCTGATGAGTTGTTGAGGGTGACCGAGATGATGAAGAATCAGTTCGGTCTGAAGCCAAAAGGGCTAACCTTCTCATACAAATGCCCATATCCCGAATGGTATGATTTGGTCGCTCTTCCCATAAATTACAGGCTCCCAGAGTTTGCCAAGTTCACTAGCCAAGACAGTACAAGCATAATAGAACATGTCAGTCGGTATCTTACATAGTTGGGCGAAGCATCTGTTGAAGAGGCCCATCGAGTTCGTTTCTTCTCCCTATCCCTATCAGGGCCAGCCTTCACTTGGTTTTCATCACTGCCAGTCAACTCCATTGCCAATTGGGCTGACCTAGAGAAGAAGTTCCATACATATTTTTACACAGGGACTAGAGAAAAGAAGATAACCGATTTGACAACCATAAGGCAGAAGACTAATGAATCGGGCACTGAGTTTTTTCAGAGGTTCTGAGAGACTAGAAACCTATGCTTCTCATTAAACTTGGCTGACGACCAGCTAGCTGCTTTAGCCGTTCAAGGAATGCTGCCAATGTGGAAAGAAAAGCTACTAGGACAAGAATTTGACAACTTGGGTCAATTGGCTCAACGAGTGGCGGCGCTCAATAGCCAATTCCAGAGTATGCACAGAGATACCTAATTTTAGAAGAGTACCATAGTGGCCGAAGCTTATAATCCATGCTCAATCGATGACGGCTATGAAGATGAAGAAGAAGAGGTTGCCGTGGCTAAATGGAATTGGGGCAAAAAGGTAGTAACGGTGCCAAATCCTTAGGGAAGAGGAGTCGAGGAGAGCTATGACTTTGATGTCACAAAATTAGACAATCTCTTTGTTTTCTTGCTGGAGAAGGGACAGATCAAGTTGCCCGATAATCATATTATGTTGCCCCCTGATCAATTGAAGAATAAGAAGTTCTGCAAGTTCCATAATACTACTTCTCATTCCACTAATGAATGAAGAATCTTCTGGCAGCATATACAGAGGGCTATTCAACAAGGAAGACTCAAATTTGACACGCCTCGAAAAATGAAAATTGATGATAATCCTTTCCTAGGAGATCAAAACATGGTTGATGCTAGGCTGATCAAAGAAAAGACTAAGGTCCTAACATCAACCAAATCAAGAGAAGCTAGAACAGTCGATCCTAAGATGCAAATATTGGCTGATGAGTATAGAAAAATTAGAAGACATCATGACAAGCAAAAGAGCTGATATGAGCAGGAGGAAAGGTCAAAAGATGGGGCGACAAAGCCGTGAGTTACATCTTGGATCCTATTGAATAAGTGGTAGTGGTAGAAGGAAAAGGATTATCAGCGTTGGTTAGAGGATCAAGAATACCAGCATCAACTAGAAAAAGAGAGGTATGAAAGGAAACAAGTCGAATCACATTGGAATTGTCCTTTCTTCAAACATTGCTAGAATGAAGGTTTGAAGTTGCCTACCAGACATGACTGTCTAGAATGCAGCAATCAATATTGGGAGTTTACACAATCTCAAACCAACCTCTGGTCTATCCATGCTCAAGATGCATATCATCATAATAACATGGCTCGGCGCTTAAAAAATAAGTGTTCATGATCGGTTTGGAAAATGAGTTGTTGACCAAGACTAGGTTGATTATGAAGAAGAAGGCAATGAGAAAGAATATGTCTGGTAGGAAGGCCAATGGTGTCCAGGAGGTTTGACAAGAAGCTAGAAAAGAAGGGTGCAACGCCTAAGGAATAGAGAGTTGGAACATGCTCAAGCATCCGGTAAACCTCAAGTATGGCATGCTAAGCAAACAATCGATAGAAGGCAACCATCGACCAATATTCAAATGACTTTTCTGTTGCCATCAGAGTTCAGAGCTTCGGCAGATCAAGAAGTTTATTCATATTTCGATGAATCAGAGTATGAAGAGATAGTTGCCAAGTTGACGGTTATACAACAAGTAATATTTGATAAACCAGTCAAACATCGGCACTTAAAGACTTTGTATGTGAAAGGTTTTGTTGATGGGAAGCCGATGAACAAGATGTTGGTGGATGGAGGTGCTTCTGTCAATCTTATGCCTTACACCACTTTTCGTAAACTTGGCAAAGGACCGGGAGATTTGATTGAAACCGACATGATGCTTAAGGACTTTGGGGGCAATACGTCTAAGACCCCGGGGGGCAATAAACATCGAACTAATAATTGGAAGTAAGACTCTGCTCACCACATTCTTCATCATCGATAGAAAAGGGTCATACAGTTTACTCCTTGGTCATGATTGGATTCATGCAAACTATTGTGTGCCATTGACCATGCATCAGTCTCTGATTCAACGGCATGGATATGATGTTGAACTAGTTCGTGCAGATGAGTCTGTGAGCATCGCAATAGCCGATCCAGTCTTCTGGGAACTAGGAGACTTCGAATGCTTTTCTGGCAAGATGTGGGAAGGAGGCTTCATTAGAGTCAATAATGAAAGCCAACAGCCGATCCAAGCAGTTGGCTTTAAAAATTTGTCTTAATGGATAATCAAATAGATGGTATAGATGACAAACTAGGACATGGTTTCACGTCGGCCGATGAATTAGAAGAAGTAGATATTGGTTCTGGAGATAGACCTAGGCCGATGTACATAAGTGCTAAGTTGGATCCTGAGTATAAGCGAGAATTAGTTGATTTATTAAAGGAATTTAAAGATTGTTTTGCTTGGGAATACTATGAGATGCCTGGTCTAGACTGATCAATTGTTGAACATTGGTTACCAATCAAACCTGGATATCGACCGTTTAAACAAGCTCCAAGGAGATTCAACCTGAACGTGCTTGATGATATAAAAAAGGAGACTAAAATGTTACTAAAAGCAAAATTTATCTGACCGTGCCGATATGCAGAATGGATATTGAATGTTGTCCCTATGTATCAGAAGAATGGAAAATTAAGAGTTTGCATTGATTTCAGGGATCTGAACAAAGCCACACCCATGGATGGTTATCTGATGCCGATAGCTGATAAGTTAGTAGATGCAGCAGCCGGACACAAGGTTATTAGCTTCTTGGACGGCAATGCAGGGTACAACCAAATTTTTATGGCTGAGGAAGACATAGCAAAGACCACTTTTAGGTGCCCTAGCGCCATTGGTTTATTCGAGTGGGTTTTGATGACCTTTGGTCTAAAAAATGCCGGTGCAACTTATCAAAGGGCGATGAATTATATTTTTCATAAGTTGATCGGTAGGATTGTTGAAATCTACATCGATGATGTGATGATAAAATCCAAAGGGTAGAAAGAGCATCTAGCTGATTTGCGGGAGACTCTGGAATGCACAAGAAAACATGGTCTAAAGATGAATACTAATAAGTGTGCTTTTGGAGTGTCAGCTGGACAATTTTTGGGTTTTATGGTCCACGAGAGGGGAATCGAAGTTGGTCATAAAAGCATAAAAGCAATTGATGAAGCAGTTCCCCCGACTACTAAGACAAAGTTGCAATCTCTGCTTGGCAAGATTAATTTCATCAGAAGATTCATTTCAAATTTGTCGAAAAGGATCCTACCGTTTTCCCCCTTGTTGAAGTTGAAAAATGATCAATAATTCAAGTGGGGTGACATACAGCAAAAGGCATTTGAAGAAATAAAGGAATACATGAAGTGTCCACCTGTGCTAGTCCCTCCTCAACAAGGTAAGCCTTTTAAGTTGTACATATCGGCTGATGACAAGACAATTGGATCGGCCTTGATGCAAGAATTTGATGGAAAAGAGCAAGTTGTTTTCTATCTGAGTAGAAGGCTCCTAGATCCAAAGACAAGATATTCTCCCACCGAAAAGCTATGCTTATGCTTATATTTCTCTTGCACTAAGTTGCGACACTACTTGTTATCAGCCGAATGTACGGTTGTTTCCAAGGCTGATGTGATCAAGCACATGTTATCAATGCCAATACTAAATGGAAGAGTGGGAAAGTGGATTCTTGCGTTATCAGAATTTGACTTGAAGTATGAATCAGCTAAAGCAGTCAAAGGACAAATAATGACTGATTTTATCACCCAGCATCATAAGCCCAACATTGGTTATGCAGAGCTAATGCCTTGGACGTTATTCTTTGATGGATCATCATGCAAGCAAGGTGGTGGCATGGTATTGTTATTATTTTGTCTCAGGGGGCAAGTTTTGAGTTTGCTCTTCCAACTGAACCAATAATTACCAACAACCAAGCTGAGTATGAAGCTATTCTTAAGAGACTTCAACTTCTTCGTGAAGTAAAGGCCAAAGCAATTGAAGTATTTGGAGATTCACAGTTAATTATTAATTAGTTGATCAGCCTATATGAGTGCAAAGAAGATACTTTGAAAGGATACTAGGATGAGTGCTATAAGTTGCTTAAAGAATTTCTTCATGTCTCTTTCCAACATATTCTAAGAGCACAAAACCAAGAGGCTAATCGTCTAGCTCAAAGTGTGTCAGGATATTGAGTGTGGCGAGAAGTCTTGAGTAGTGAAGCCTCGAATGATGATTGGAGAGTCAAAATAGCTGACTACCTTAGAAATCCTTCACAGAAAGTTACCAGGAAGCTAAGGTATAAATCGACTAAGTATGTTTTACTGAATGGTTAGCTGTATTACAAAATAGTCGATGGAGTATTACTCAAATGCCTAAATCGAGAAGAAGCTAAGGTGTTGATGGGCGAGGTGCATGAAGGGATATGTGGAGCCCATCAATCGACTTATAAGATGAAGTGGATTATTCATAGAACTGGATATTTCTGGTCAACAATATTGGAAGACTATTTTGAGTATTACAAGGGATGCCAGGATTGTCAACATTTTGGTAATATCCAGAAAT
The DNA here is from genome assembly GCF_019320115.1 of Miscanthus floridulus. Classification (NCBI taxonomy): domain Eukaryota; kingdom Viridiplantae; phylum Streptophyta; class Magnoliopsida; order Poales; family Poaceae; genus Miscanthus; species Miscanthus floridulus. The sequence continues at coordinate 103,926,136 of NC_089580.1, read as the reverse complement.
CACCCGCATCGGCCATAAATCCAATAATCAAGCCATGGCCGTTTCGAGGTTAGGGAATTGATTTAATTGGCCAGATTTTTCCGCCCTCAAGCAAAGGACATAAGTTCATATTGGTAGCAACATATTACTTCACTAAATGGGTTGAGGCAATTCCTTTAAAGACGGTAACCTCAAAGAACATGGTTGATTTTGTCAAGGACACATTGTGTATCATTTTGGGATTCCTCAAACTATAACTACCGATCAGAGGACAATGTTCACATCAGAGGAGTTTGGAGATTTTGCTGCCAGTATGGGAATCAAGCTACTAAATTCTTCTCCTCACTATGCTCAGGCTAATGGCCAGGCAGAAGCGTCTAATTAGATTATGATCAAGTTGATCAAGAAGAAGATTGAGGAGCAACCAAGGAAGTGGCATTCAACGCTTAATGAGGCACTATGGGCATATAGGATGACCTATCATGGATCAATTAAAATGTCACCTTATGAACTTGTGTATGGCCATAATGCAGTCCTTCCTTGGGAAATTTAGACTGGATCGAGGCGTGTTACATTGCAAAATGATTTGTTCGCCAGAGTCTACAAGAATCTTATGATAGATGACTTAGAAGACCTGAGTTGCCTTTGGCTGTGTGCTCTTGAAAATATCGAAGCCAATAAACTAAGGATTGCAAAATATTACAATAAAAAGGTCAAGATTAAGTAATTTTCTGAGGGAGACTTGGTTTGGAAAGTGAAATTGCCGATCGGGTCAAAGGATAGTAAATTCGGCAAATGGTCACCTAATCCTGAATGATAACTGATTCTTCTTATATGACCCCATGAGCTTTAATCGATTTATTCTTATGACTATGCTGGAATCAACTATTTAGTCGATCTCCTCTCATATCGGCTCTTAGAGCCGCACATTCGGAACTATCTGGCAACACCGGCATGTTCCGCACTTAATTACTGATGAGCTTTCTCTCCTTGTCAATTGTAGGGTCAAATTGATTGGCATGTCTCGAGAGGATTGCGTAGGATTGACCACCCTTGCGCTAAAGCTAGGCGGATCTGCTCCATCAAGCGGACCCTTCCGGCTTGCTGCGTGTGTCCTCGGCACAGAGATGAAAATTCTATGTCGACAGATGTTGAGGAGCGGCATCATCTTGTCTCTAGCTTCAGAGAGTAGGACGGGATGGCAAAGCATGTGAATAGTTTGTCTGCTACACAGTGAGCCCTTGCCGACATCGTGAAGACCAAGAGTGTCTTAGTTGGGGATTCCCTTGGTGCTACCTTAGAGGTACGATTCACATTGGGTGCCCTTGCCCCCGAGCATTAGGTTCTTGTTGACGGTAGTTAACAACCATCACAAATCATCAATATAACTTGTATAAGGGCATGAAAGTAATCGCTAACAAAGGTTTAGGAGTTTTAACTAACAAAGTCCTTGAGTTTTGGTGAATCTATATTTTCTACAGGGTTTATCTAGAAAACCGTCTAGGTGGACCTAGATGTCAGACTTAATCATGCTTATCCATAGCAAAAACAACCCTAAAAGGTTCCAGAAGACTCGAGAAGACACCACACCGAAGCAGAGGGCGAGACGCCTCCAGGTGTGGCCAGCCGGCCCCACCTATAGGTTGGCTGGCCTATGGCCCCTGCTTGGCAACCCCTCTTTCGAATGTCAGTTCTCCACTATCTCCTAGATTGCATCTATGCCATCCATTCAAGTCGGTTTGATCCGAGGGCTCAGGATTGACGCTTCGGCCTATATATACTAGCCCCTGCCACCCCCTAAGGCATCAAAACCTGATCAAGTCATTTGAGAAGATAGAATCCCTAATCATCCTCAGAGCTCCACTATATTTTAGGGCATAGCTAGCTAGGCTAGGTCTAGAGGGAGGCAAGCTTCGCTTGGATTCCCGATCTTGTTAAGAGCATGGTTTGGTATAGTCTTTGTAACCCTCTCTCGCTTGTATCTCTTATTACTTTTATATGTTTGCTATAATTGTTATGACAATGTTCTTCATATCATTCATGTTCCTAGTTATAATGTTCATCATTTACTTTGATTGTATGCTTAGTATAGTTAGATTGGCATTATGTTTAATCATAAGTTCATACAGCGCTCGCTCCAAAGTACAAGGGGTGAGTGGTTGACATTGTGTAAGCGTGGTGCTTATACGTTGTTTACCTATGGACACACCCTATATTCCGGGCCATGTGGTAGATAGCGGATGTGACACTCCCGTTGAGTCCTTTGTAGTCCACTCCCCGAATATAGGACGAGTAGGATCTAGTTACGAAGGAAGACAAGCTCTGTTCTTAATCTTCTTTAGTAATATCCCTTATGTTTTGATATGAAGTTAATCTTAACCATGATTACTAAGTGTAATTGCACTAATCAACGTATGCTTTGACTTGTAATTAAGAATGACTTAGGAATCATTCCTCTAATATTCTACTTAGCCATGCTAATGCCCTAGAAAGGAGTACTCTGAGTGATTAATTATCATTTATCATTACTTATCATATACATTTATCTCATGACTTACCCCTGTTATTAGTAGAAGTTGGACATGGTTAATCTTTCCATCTTGCACATAAGTTATCAATATATTCCAACTGCCTGTCCTTCCCTATGGAAAAAATATAAATAACGATACTTGGAATACTCCTGGGTGAAATGCTGCAATGGTATATTATCTGTGCGCTTGTAGATCCTTTTCCTTCATACATTTATTCTTTCAAGTCACAAGTAAATACCAATAAGCATTTTTGGCATCTTTGCTAGAGATTAAATTCTAAACATTGTTCTTAGTAGCGACGTTAATAAATGCCAACTGTGCTCTTGGTGTATACTCAGGGCCACGTAGTGGCCCCGATGGGCCTAGCCTCCGAGTCTTTGGTTGATTCATTCTGAATGAAGCCAAGACTTTTGTTGTCTTGTTCTTGTAGTATCATCAGAAGAATTCTTCAGCCAAGTCCGCGTTCATCCGAGAGAGGTTCTCTCGGCCGGTGATGAAGTGGCATGCCCATGCATGCCACTCCTCGAGGAGGGCCACATACGGCTAGATGGCTGAAACCTTAGCGGCCCTAACTTGTTAGATGAACCTTTGAAAGGCTTCATAGTTAACCCTGTCGACCTTCTTTGGTAATGGGTCAAGAGGCTGATCACCTCGAGCGAAAAGGTAAATCACGACTCACAGTGAAAGTATACAACCTCTGTAGATTGTAAAACTATTATAACAGCCATGCTCACGGACATGAGTGGCCTTAGAACCCTTACGGAATAGATGATCATTAATGGTTAATGATGATACTAATGATAAATTGTTTATGCTATTCATTATTCATGTTTACCTGATTATGTGTTTATGGGAATGATAAATTCTTTGCTACTCAATTGCTTAAAAAGATGACCAATTAAAGCTTATCATAGTAAACTAGTGTCAGCCTTTTGAGCCTCATAAACCCCATGTTATGTTGCTAAGTACGATATGTACTTACGCTTGCTTTACTTTTCTATACTTTGGATAAAAATCCTAGATGGGTACCAGATTGCTAGTCTGGAGGAGTTAGGCTTGTGGTCAACCAGTCAATCGTCCCTGTGGATTTGGAGTCTTCACCCAAAGATCAGAGTTGCCTTTCCACTATTTGCTATCTAAGTTTACATTCTCTATACAAAGTATGTTATATATTGAGTATTGTCTTTTGATATTACCCTTATTTGTGGCTATATGTGAGATTTGACTTCCTGGGCTCACATATAGTGTGTATCTAGTTTTGTCTTTAAAACTGGGTGCTATAATCATGGACAATGGCACGCAGTTCACCAGAAAGAAGTTCCTTCGATTCTGTGATGGATACCACATCCGGGTCGATTGGGCCATAGTCACGCACCCTCGAACGAATGGGTAGGTCAAGCACGTAAACAACATTGTCCTACAGGGCCTCAAGCCTAGGATCTTCAACTAGTTGAACAAGTTTGGCACACACTGGGTCACTGAGCTTCCTTCAGTACTCTGGAGCCTGAGGATAACCCCTAGTCGAGCCACCAGCTACACACCCTTCTACATGGTCTACGGTTTTGAGGCTATCCTCCCAACTGACCTTGACTATGGAGCACCAAGGATCAAGGTGTATGATGAATAGGGATCCAAGGCATCCCTCAAGGATGCCATGGACTAGCTGGATGAAGCACACCACATTGCCCTCCTCCACTCGGCCAAATACCAGCAGGCATTGCGACAGTACCATAGCCGTCGGGTATGGGGATAGGCCTTCAACGTCGGAGACCTAGTTCTCCGCTTCATCCAGAGCAACAAGGACCACCACAAGCTCTCCTCGCTGTAGGAGGGACCGTACATCGTCGCAGTGCTCCGGCCAGGCACCTACAAGCTAAAGACCATCGATGGTGAGGTCTTCACCAATGCCTAGAACATCGAGTAGCTACATCGCTTTTACCCCTAATAAATGCATACTTTCTCTTATCAGTTTTGTTATCCAACTCCCCGATCTTTCGTGATGTCTGACCCTAGCAACGGTAAGGGGTCAGGCCTCACTCAGGGGCTAATATGAGTACATTTATCTTCCAAACATTCTTTGTGCCTCCCCCTTTTTCATGTTAAGACCTAGGAGCTAGGTTTATGGGAACAAACTCTAAGTATAATTGGTCGAACTACGAGAAACCTATGCCCTAGCGGCTATGGCACCTTTGCTCACCAGCATGATTAGAATTGGCTCACCCGCACTCCGAGCTTTTATGATCTTAACTACAGAAAGGGTCAGGATGCGCTAACCTTTTTACAACAAAAAGGGGAGAAGAGCTAAGAAGCTATTTGCTACAACAAAATTTGAAAGCTTGTCCATTTGTTACAAGTTTCTTCGCCTAGTTTATCTGCTTAACTAAATTCTTGCGTGGGATGTTCTCATCCTCTATCTCCGTAGGAAAGTCTTATCTCAGCCGGTAACACAAGTCGACTTGATGGCTTAGCCACTGCTAAGAAATGATTAGGGACCAGATAGGATCCCGCTCATGTTCGGTGGAGGCTTCCTGAACCCATCACTCTTACCATCGAGGTAAAACCAATGCTTAGGTCAATCGAACATCTCAAAACCGTTGCCAAGAGACAAGTACCCTTACATTACACATTAATTTCGATACCGAGCCTTCGACCCCAGCAATGGCGGGGGGTTGGACGTCGCTCGGGGGCTGGCGAGAGTGTCTATCTGGTAGACATTCACTTTGCCTGACCCCTCCTTATGTTAAAAAACTAGAGGTACGATGTGTGGGCACAAACTTTGAGTAAACCTGGTTGGACCGCTAGGACCCTACACCCCAGCAGCTACGGCATCTTTGCTCACCAGTGTAATCAAAGTCTTTGTCTTCGTATCCTGAGCTTTAGCCTGCACCTTCTCGGGAAGGGTTTGGTGGGGTCTACCTATGGAATCTCTATCGAGGAGAGGCCAGCAGGTCGCCCAAGTCAATTGAATGGCTTGGACCGCTGCCGAGAGACAGATATGGAAGACTGGGATGCTCATGCAGGTTACACCAGCCCTATCATGAACGATGGACCCGTACCCCGCACGGACATATCCGGTAAGAGCTCCCAGAACCCATCACTCGTGCCATTGAGGTACCTTTACTGATCCCCACCTTTCTTTTTCTATGACATAATCATTCATTCATCCATTCTCATGCACGCATTCATACACTCATTCATTCATCCATCCATTTCATCCCATACATCCAAGCATTGCATATGCAATTGCTGCATCACAACGCTTCGCGTTGCATCACGAAGCAGTAGTCGTCTCATTCGATATGAGCGGTGACTGATCGAGGTTCGAAGGCCAGCCTATGAGGGGCACGAGGCCGCCTTGTGTCAAATAGAGCTAGGGGAGGAAAATCGAGATGAGCCCTAGTGGCCTTGCTTGACCCCGCTTAGAAGCGGACAGGGACATCTCGACCTTTCTTGTTTGATTCTAACCTCGAGCCAAGCCCACAGAATCTCCATCGAGGAGAGGCCAACGGGCCACACAAGTCTATCGAACAGCTCAGGCATCTGCTGGGAGGCAGGTTAAGAAGTAGTGGAATGCCACATGGGGGCTCTATCCACCCCGTTAGCGGATGATAGACCCAGATTCCACTTGAACATGCTCATTAGCGATCTCACTGAGCGCAACACTTGAGCCATCGAGGAAAGTGTCGTTAGCTGAACCCCTCCGGTTGTGGAAATTGAGGATAGGGTGATGCATGGAACATGGCCAACCCCTACCAAGACCCACTAGGCCCGAGGGCTCGAGCCACCCGACCCTAAATTGGGAGACTAAGGTGCAAAGGTTGGCCCACGAAGGTCCCGAGGCCACCTTGCATTGAACAAGAGCCAAGGGAGAAAATGCAGATGAGCCCCTGTGGCCTCATCTTGACTTTCTCGTTCAATCCTAGCCTCTAGTCGGGCCCATGCAATCCCCATTGAAGGGGAATCTATTGGAAGGCGGGTTAAGGAGCAATGGAATTCCAGACAAGGGCTTTGCCGACCCCGTCATGAATGACAACACCAGATTCTGTTCGAACATGCCCATTAGCGAGCTCACCGAGCGCATCACTCGAGCCATCAAGGCAAGTGACATTAACCCAACCCCTCCAGTTGCGGAAACCATGGATAGGGCGACAATCACAAAAATGAGCCGACCCTCGACCGAACCCCTGCTATGCGTGGGGGCTTGAGGAGAGTTGGACTTACAAGGAGACCAAACGCATGGTCACAAAACAAATAGCTCAGATCCTAGGGAGGGGGTACGCGCAAATACGAGAGATGCTCTCTCCTACTAATTTCGCTATCCTCTCATCGATCTTCAGTGACACCCGACCCCAACAACATCAAGGGATTAGATGTCACTCGGGGGCTGATATGGGTATAAATACACCTTTTCTAAAATAGGAGTCACACCAGACCTCTTCCACACATTAAGCCTAGTGGCAAGGTTTGTGGAAATAAACAACTGAGCATCCCTGGTTAGACTGCAAAAAACCTACGCCTCAGTGGCTACGGTGTCTTTGCTCACTAGCTGTTGACACCGTTTTTGCACGTGTCAAGATGATCAGAGTGGGCTAATCGGCAGGTGGAAAGTTACTGTGTACACTGATAGCCGATGAGGATCAGCTTGTAAGGATGGTTGCCGATGAATGGTAGTGATCGATGGAAAAGTTGATTTACTCGGGCGTTGCCGATAAGGTTGGAGATGTTATTGTCGATGCCGATGAAGGAAGGCTTGAAGACTACTGCCGATGAAACAGGAAGTATGCCGATGGAAAGGAGGTCGGTGAGATTTCCATTGTAATTGAGGCGGATAGGGAAATAGATAGGAGTTGATTTCCTTTTCTATATTTGTTAGAGTATGATTCATGTAAGAGTCACGTGTTTCCTTAGATATGGGCTTGGTGTCCTAGTTGTGTTTGGTTGTGTCTCTTTAGATCAGGGTATAAGTATGGAGTGAGGGGCAATGTAATAAAATATATATCAATCAATATCAAAACCAATTTTTACTCCTATTTGCATCTACTTACTTTTCGGCGACTTCGTCAATTTGCATATTTTTTTCTTTTCACGAGTTCTCATTGATTCGGTGAGTTGCATTGCTTCAGTGCGACCTTCGGCGATTCTCGAGTTCCGCATGAGTACCTCTTGGCCATGACTTCCGGGCGTATCGCTGTTGTCAGGACCAAAGTGCTCGTATCTTCATCCTTGTCGATTAACAGGTCAAATCGACTGGCACGCTTTGGATATCGATTCGGGTATTAGCCCTTTGTGTTTGCAGATCCACTTTTGCATCAACACATCTTTTGGCACGCCTGGTGGGACCAATCAATCCGATCAATATGTTCAATTCTGAGATCGATTCAGGGAACATTATCGTGGTATTAGAAGAAGATCTTAAGGAAGAGCAGAGGCAGGCTATGGAAAAGGCTGTAGAAGAATACAGGCAGCTTTGTCTAAAATCGTTTAGCCTGAATAAGAGTGGACAAGTCATCCAGAAGCAAGATTTGCCGTTACCTCGACAGGTTACCTTTGACTCCAATCCTGGTAAACTTCAAGAGATGGTTAATTCTGCAGTAAATCATGCTTTGATTAATCATTCCAATGTGCTGTCCAATACCGTTCATAATGCTGTGGTTCGAACTCTCAAAGAAGGACAAGCATCACCGCATTACGTTGGGCCTGCCTATCACCAACCAGAGCCGGCATCTATCAATACTCCATCGGCTCCCTCGGCCGTTGTGGGTACAGAAGTTACTTCCCCTCCAGTATCGGTAGGCTTATCTAATATTTAATCTACACCGATACGATCAGATCAGGTACTACCAGGAGGACGAGTTCAGCTTAATACAGATCTATTGGCATCAGCTATGTCAGGCCCTGTGTCTCAGAATAGCCAGATTCCTGCTAATTGGTGGGGATATGGTATGCCTCCGGAGTCATCTGCTTTCAATCCTGGGTTACCTCAAGTGTTTGATGCAGCAGGAAAAGCTCCTATACCATCGGCTGTTTCGTCGATGGCTCAAGTGCCTCAATATGCCACAGCAACTACTGTGCAACCAACTCCAGGAGGTTTCCAGATGCCTTTGGTTCAAACACCCAATTCAAGTCCATCGGCAAGCTTACTGCCGATGCAGCAGAAAGCCCCTGCTATGAGTCAGACTGGGGTTCAGTTCATGCCTCAGGCTGGTTATAATTATCCAACAATGTCAACAAATTACCAGCCATCAGTAAGTTTTATACCGATGAGTTCTAATAATGGTTGGTCAGGACAGTTGCTTGTTCAACATACAGTTCAGCAAAATCAGCAGGTTGCAGGGATTCAACAAGGTCATATGCAAGCTGGTTTCCAGAATCAAGCATCGGCAGCTCAGCCGATGAATCCTTTCCAACAGGTTAATGGACCACAAGTAACGACAAATATGTCGATTGCTGGAGATCGTGGGCCACAAAGATACGTGGAGGGATATCAGCAAGCCCCTCCTGTAGAAATTCAGCCAGTTCGTCAGCAGGAAGCTGATGCTTTTTGGGCTGATAAGATAGCAGAAATTATGAAGGATCAGTTTGGGATAAAGCCCAAGGTCAATACTTATTCTTATCGGACTCCATACCCTCCTGCATATGATTTAATTCCTCTCCCAAATCGGTACAAGATACCAGATTTCACTAAATTCTCTGGGCAAGATGATACATCAACAATGGAACACGTTAATCGCTTCATTATTCAATGTGGAGAGGCAGCTAGCAGAGATGAATTAAGAGTTCGATTATTTTCATCATCTTTGTCTGGATCGACATTTACATGGTTCATTTCATTACCACCAAATTCTATTATTACTTGGGCTGATCTAGAAAAACAATTTCATAAGTATTTCTTTGCTGGAATCCATGAAAAGAAGCTTACCGATTTAGTAAAATTGAGACAGCGTAATGATGAATCGGTAGAAAGCTTTGTGCAAAGGCTACGAGACGTAAAAAATAAGTGCTACAGCCTGGTGCTGGATGATCGGCAGCTTGCCAATCTGGCTTTCCAAGGGTTATTGCCACATCTTAAAGACAGATATGCTTCTCAGGAGTTTGAAAGCCTCAGTCATCTTGTGCAAAGGATCTCTGATCAAGATACTAGGGTCTTTGAACCTAAAAAGAATTGAAGTAAAAAAGTATCTTTTGTTGAAGAAGTAGGAGATTCTGATTCTGATGAAGAACCAGTTATCGGCTTAGCTGAGTGGGTTAAAAATAAAAAGCCGATATCTTGTCCCTTTGGTCAGAAAGAGCCAGAAAAGTTTACCTTTGATATCACCAAGGCCGACAAGATATTTGATCTTTTGCTTCAAGAGGGCCAAATTAAGCTGTCACCTAATCATGTGATCCCATCGGCAGAAGAGTTGAAGAAGATCTTGTACTGCAAATAGCACAATGCAACTTCGCACAGTACAAATGAGTGCAAGGTGTTCAGGCAACAGTTACAATCGGCTATTGAATCTGGGAAAATTAGGTTTGGTACTTCCAAGGCCCAGAAGCCGATGAAAATTGATCAACACCCTTTTCCAGCAAATATGTTGGAGGCCAAAGGGAAGACCAAGGTATTGACGTCAGAGGCTGCTGAGAAAAACGCATCAGTGGATCCCCAACATCGGATAACTACCGATGATGCAAAAAGTAAGGGTTTGCTGGGAGAAAGCAGTAGTTCCAAAAATCCTCCTCGACCTGGCATTGTGATTACTCATCGAAGGCAGCAGGAGGGTTGGCGTCAGCGTAAGGACCGATATCAACAACAGCAAGAAGAGAGACATCGGGAAGAATGGTATCGGCATAAAGATCATTGGAGGTGCCCGTTTTTCATCCATTGCTGGGAAGAAGGTATTAGATTGCCAACTGTTGAAAATTGCCCTGAGTGCAATGGTTATTATGGGGTCAATCGGTCAGAAAGGAGGTTTCAACCTGGCAATCAGGGTTTATTTATCAATGAGCCGATTAGAGGCAGAGCATCAGTGCATGATCGGCTGGGGGGCAGACTTAGTGTACATGAGAGGCTTGGATATTTTCCAAGGAATCAAGAGGAGCTTGAGGAGATGGCAAACGCAAGAGTTCCCGATGAAGAAATATTCTACAGGGACCCTAATATACGCCGTGTAGAATCAACTGGGACCTATTATCAACCAGTTTGGAAAACCAAGTTTCCTCGATGGTGCCCGGAGGGTCTGACAAAGACACAGAAAAGAAGGATGCAGCGTGAGCATCAGGAGGATTTATACTGAGAGGAAAATTCCTCCAATGAAAAGTCTGGTCATCAGTAATGGCAGATAAAACACAAAAATAAGGGTCCATCGGCAGATGTTAATATGGTATTCATGTTGCCGATGGAGTTTTTGGCACTATCTGATAATGAGGAAGAAGTTGTTCTCTCTGATCAAGTAGCTCAGTTGACACTAGATCCAATGATGGCTGTTTTTGAGAAACCTACCGATGACGAGAGACAGCATCTTAAGGCTTTGTTTGTGAAAGGCCGAGTTGATGGGCAGCCTGTATCTAAGGTACTTATCGATGGAGGGGCTGCGATTAATATTATGCCTTATGTGATGTATCGGAAACTTGGTAAGGGAGATCAAGACTTGACCAAAACCGATATGATGCTGAAGGATTTTGAAGGCAATGTGTCACCGGCTAAAGGGGCAGTATGCGTTGAATTGACTATCGGCAGCAAAACCTTGCCGACGACGTTCTTTGTTATTAACGGCAAGGGTGCATATAATCTGCTTCTAGGGAGGGATTGGATTCATGCTAATTGTTGTGTTCCTTCTACAATGCATCAATGCCTCGTACAGTGGATTGGGGATAAGATTGAGGTTATCCCTGGTGATTCTTCTTATATCATCGCATTGGCAGAACCAGATACTTATGAGCGAACTAAATGCATATTAGGAGAAGTTTGGGAAAAAGAGTTCCTTAGAGTTGCTGATTATGAAATTCCACCGATCCAAGCAGTCGGTTCTGAAGAAGAGTTTTAATGGATAGGTTTGCCGATGATGGAAAATTAGGTCAAGGGTTCACATCGGCAGATGATTTAGTAGAAGTAGATATTGGTGATGGCGATAGGTCAAGGCCTACTTTTATTAGTGCTAAGTTAGATTCCAAGTGTAAGCAGCGAATAACTGATTTGTTAAAAGAGTATAAAGATTGTTTTGCTTGGGATTATACTGAGATGCCTGGATTAGACCGATCGATAGTTGAACATCGGTTACCTATCAAATCTGGATTTCAGCCACATCAGCAGCCAGCATGCCGATGCAACCCTAATATACTTCCTGACATTAAGGCCGAAATAACTAAATTAATTGAGGCAAAGTTTATTCGGCAGTGTCGATATGCAGAGTGGATCTCTAATATGGTTCCTGTTTATAAGAAAAATGGAAAACTTCGTGTTTGTATTGATTTCAGGAATCTCAACAAAGCCACACCGATGGATGGCTATCCAATGCCGATTGCTGATTTGTTGATTGATGCTGTAGCCGGACATCAAATTATTAGCTTCATGGATGGTAATGCAGGTTACAATCAAATATTCATGGCTGAAGAAGATATTCCCAAGTCTGCTTTCAGATGTCTAGGTCATGTGGGGTTGTTTGAGTGGATAGTCATGACATTTGGTTTGAAAAATGCCGGCGCTACTTATCAAAGAGCTATGAACTTTATTTTTCATGAATACATCGGCACATTAGTGGAGATCTACATTGATGATGTAGTGATTAAGTCTGGAGATGTCACAAAACATTTAGCCGATCTATGAAAGATACTGGAGTGCACAAGGAAGCATGGATTGAAGATGAATCCTAATAAATGTGCATTTGGTGTATCGGCAGGTCAATTCTTGGGTTTTATGGTGCATCAGCGGGGCATCGAAATCAGTAGGAAGTCTATTGATGCAATTAACAAGGTGGTTGCTCCTGCCAATAAGACTGAATTGCAATCTTTGATTGGTAAGATTAATTTCATTAGAAGATTCATATCTAATCTGTCGGGTAAGATCAAGGCTTTCAGTCCATTACTTAAATTGAAAACTGATCAGGAATTTGTATGGGGAGCTGAGCAGCAGTTAGCCCTCGATGAAATTAAGAAATATTTAACAAATCCTCTAGTGCTAGTTCCACCTCAACACGGGAAACCTTTCAGGTTGTATTTGTCAACTGATGATACCGTTATCGGTTCAGCTCTTATTCAAGAATTTGAAGGGAAAGAACGTGTTATTTATTATTTGAGCAGAAGATTAGTGGATGCTGAGACAAGGTATTCGGCCATTGAAAAATTATGTCTGTGTTTATACTTTTCTTATGTCAAATTAAGACATATTTTGTTATCTGCCGAATGTACGGTCATATGCAAAGACGACATAGTCAAGTATATGCTGTCGATGCCGATATTAAGTGGTAGAATCGGCAAGTGGATTTTAGCATTATCAGAATTTGAACTACGTTACGAATCGACTAAGGCAGTTAAGGGGCAAGTTATGGCTGATTTTGTCACTCAGCATTGTAATATAGTGAACTCTTTGGAGGTTGCTCCTTGGACACTTTTCTTCGATGGGTCCACATGTGGTGAAGGAGCAGGTATCGGCATTGTGTTGATTTCACCTCAAGGAAGGAAGTATGAGTTTTCATTGCCGATTGTTGCTACATCGACAAACAATCAGGCTAAATACCAAGCCTTGATGAAAGGGTTAGAATTGCTGAAGGAGATACGTGCCGATGCTGTTGAAATCTTTGGTGATTCTATGCTAGTTATAAATCAATTGGCTGGGATTTATGAGTGCCGAAGTGAAGTTTTAATTTCGTATTATGAAAGATGTTTGCAATTGTTGAAAGGGTTTAGAGATTTTCATCTTGAACATATTTCTCGACTGCATAATGAAGAGGCTAATCGACTAGCTCAGCATGCTTCAGGGTATCAGCCTATTCAGGGAGTGCTAACATCGGCAGTCGATACCGATGATTGGAGAAAGGAGATTGTCGATTATTTAAAGGATCCATATAAAGAGGTTGAAAGACGTATAAGGTTCCAAGCTACCAAGTATGTGCTCCTCGATGATGAATTATATTATCGAACTATAGATGGAGTTTTACTCAGATGTGTTAGCAGTGATGAATCGAAAAGTTTGATGGGTGAAATTCATGAGGGAGTATGTGGAGCGCATCAATCGGCTTTCAAGATGAAGTGGATGATCAGAAGGAATGGATACTATTGGCCGACTATTCTTGAAGATTGTTTTAAATATTTTAAAGGATGTCAGGGGTGTCAAAAGTTTGGTAATATTCAAAGAGCGCCTGCATCGGCTATGAACCCTATAATCAAACCTTGGCCGTTCCGGGGATGGGCTATCGATCTCATCGGTCAGATTTATCCACCATCAAGCAAAGGACATAAATTTATTCTGGTTGCTACCGATTATTTCACAAAATGGGTTGAGGCAATTCCTTTAAAAAAGGTGACATCGGCTAATATGATCGATTTTGTGAAAGAGCATATTGTTTACCGATTTGGTATTCCTCAGACTATCACTACCGATCAGGGTACTATGTTTACATCGGGAGAGTTTGATGAGTTTGCTGTAGGTATGGGAATTAAAGTTTTAAATTCTTCTCCATATTATGCTCAAGCTAATGGTCAGGCTGAGGCTTCTAACAAAGGGATCATCAAACTCATTAAGCGCAAAATTAAAGAAAATCCTAAGAGGTGGCATATAGTATTAAATGAAGCCTTGTGGTCATATCGGATGTCATATCATGGTGCAATCAAAGTAACGCCTTATCAGTTAGTATATGGACACGACGCAGTATTGCCTTGGGAAATTAAAACTGGCTCTAGGCGAATACGTTCTCAAAATCAGCTGACAGCCGATGATTATGATATTCTTATGAAGGATGAGTTGGAAGATGTGGTGGGTCATCGGTTAAGGGCTTTAGTTAGCATCGAAGAAAATAAGAAAAGAGTAGCCAGATGGTATGACAAGAGGGTGAAGGTAAAGGAGTTTGCCGATGGGGATCTGGTCTGGAAATTGATTTTACCGATTGGGACTAAAAGTTCAAAGTTTGGAAAGTGGTCTCCTAATTGGGAAGGTCCATATCGGATAAATCAGTCTGTTCCTGGTAACGCATATATTCTAGAAACCCTCGAAGGGGTTGTGTTTCCCAGAGCATTAAATGGAAAATATTTAAAGAAATATTACCCTAGTATCTGGATGGATGCATAAAAGTATAAGTGCCAATAACAGTCCTATCGGCTAGAATTATACAAGGATGTCAATGTCTCATAAAGTGCCGATGCAATAGACAAGATTTACATGTTTAACAAGGATTGGATAGCCAATATCGCATGCAGGCGAATCTGGTCGGCTTCCTTCATTTCTTTGATGTCTTCATCGGCAGCACCCTCCACAGGCTTGAGTTTTTTCTTCATGGCCAAGGCTTTGCGAGCTTGGATGTCTCTTTCTTGCTGAAGGGCCTTGATGGCATCGGGTAGCTGGCTTTCTTCTTGTTGGGCATGAGTTAGGGCTGCCTCGACTTCTTTCAATTCAGCCAATAGAGCCATCTTCTTTGCTGATAAATCTAAGATTTTCTGCTTAAGTTCAGCGCCCGAAGTTTGCAAGTTGCCGATGCCCTTGTGCTTCTCATCGACAATCTGTTTCAGTTGTAGCATCTCTTCTTTGAGTTGAGCCTGAGCTGCTCTATCGGTAATGCGTTGAGCAGCCCGTTGATATTGCAGTTGGCGGCTTTCTAAATGGGCTGCTGGGAAGAGTGCTTCTTCAACATCGGCAGGGACCTGGCCACGGATTGTTTTGAAAATTGCCTTTGCGGGGTCCGAGTCCTCTACCAGTTGGGCGGTATCCTGCTGTAACAAGTCCAGGAGAGCTTCCAACTTGGACTTAATTTCTACCGATATTGTTCCCAGTACAAGGGAAGAACTTGTTTCCTCTCCATCATCGTCAGAAACGTCAATGGGAAAGGAAAATAGGCTGTTTGGGGAGTCTTGTTCCTGAGAAAAAGAAAAGGAGGTCAGTTAAGGATAAGTATGAATATTATAAATCGACTAGGTCAATCGGCTTACCTGTTTCAAGGCAATTTCCTGTACTTGGCTGGAGGAGGCAGCCTAGAGTATGCCGTGTGGAGGATCGGCTGAGCTTGCCGATGGGATATCCTCTGTGGCCTTGTCGGTGGTTGGCCCTTGGGGTATGATGACCGATGGTATGTCCTGTACGGGAGGATTAACTGCTTGCTCAGTTGCTTCGACTAATTCTGGCCGGCTTGCAGACGTTGGGGCAGATGTGGGGATCGGCATGGACTTCTGTCGTTTTGGCTGTGCCTCGGCATCTGTTAAGGCTTTGCGCTTTGCTTGGGCCTCAGCAACGGTTGGCTGGGGGGCATCGGCACTTGTTGGTTGTGGAGCTTGAACATCTGGTACGCTTGCCGATGTACCCATTTGTTGCTGCAAAACAAGTGTAAGGTATGATATTTAACAGATAAAATGTAAAATCAAAGGGATACCTCTGAAGGTTTGCCAGAGGTAGTGGTGCTTGATGTCGGAGGAATTGCCGATGACGATCCAGTAGCGGCTCTTACACCCTGATGATTAATGTTAATACAGTTTGTGATTGGCATGAATAGAAATAAACAGGGTTGTTACCTTGAATGCCTTGACCAGGGTTGTAGCAGCAGCCAATGGAGTGGCCCTAGCTGTAGCCAATTTGGACTTGGAGGTGATGGTCTTGGCACGGGTCTTCTGATGAGCCAAAGTAGCTAAGGTGGGGGCGTTGTAGCCGATCGGTGATATCGGGGAAACAGGCCGTAGATCGAAGGGTTTCCCACTTTTGCTCATAGATGGTGCTGGGTTGTTAACCTGTCACGAGAAAGTTAGTTACCAATATATGAAAGGAAAAAGCAGAAGGGAGTTAAAAGAAACTTACTGCGTCATCGGGAATGGCGTATTCAGGGTCGATCATGTGCCGGTATGTGTGAGCAGATGTTGCAAACAGTTGTTCCCTCCACTCTCGCCACCATTGCTTATATAATTCGGTGATGAAAGATACTGGCGTCCAGATGGATATATCGACATCTGTAGTATCGGCATCGGGGGAGAGTTGCACTACCCTGCTCCAATCTGTTCCGCAGGTGATTGTTTCTCTGGGTTTGATCACATCGGCAAAACAAAGTTTGATTGGCAGTTGCCCAAAAGCCAATTGACGGGATACTGCCGATGGATTGTAGAATTCATATGTGATATTGGTGTTTTTCCCGCTACCGAATGTGTTTACTAGGATTGCCCTGGGAGTAATGATGGCCATCATGAGTTCATTATCTTGATTTAGAGTGTCATCGGCAAAGTTAAAAAGAAGAGGGAATCTGTTTTCTTCGTCGATATAAGGTACCCAGGCCCTATGATCACGAGAAAGACCATTGTAGAAGCTTTGGAAGAATCTGCCGATCTGGTCTTCATTGGCCTCTGTTCCAGGGAGGACAATTATGGCTTCACCAAAATTGAGGGGTGAGCGTGTTGCCGATTCCTCATCCCCAAGCACGTGGTCTTCAGCAATTTCTTGTGGGAATTGTTGAGCAAAGAAGTCCCATTGCAAACGCTTGTGCATATGAGCATTCAGCCACATGTTGATAAACCACCACGGGCCTCCTAAGTTGCCGATGGGTTCGCCAAGCAAAAGTTTTTGAGACACTTGATGAAGAAGATGATAAGTGGAGCTCAGAAGGTATCGGCCAAGAGGGAACCTTACACCATTGGCCAAGAGTTCAGCCGCGGGGAGGAAAGCGTTGGTTGGTCCTACTGATCGACCGCAGAAGATAAATTTTTCTAACCACATATTCAAGAATGTGGCATGTTCCCTTTGGTTAACTGTCCCGGTCTTCTGGCATTCTTGAATGTATCCCGTCCAACCGCCGATGTTGCAGGTATTCACCCTATATTCAGATTTTCTACCATAGATGGAGCCGTCATCGGCAATTGAAATGTCCAAGCCAGTGAGCATGTAGACATCGGCAAGTGTGGGAGTAGCTGGGCCATGTCCAAACATGAAAGTGTTTGTTGTGTCTGACCAGAAGTAAGCAGCTGCAATCATCATTGACTCGTTCTTTTGCATATCGGCAATGGATAGCCTAATGCATTGGTCTAGCTTCCGTTCTGCCCAGTATACTTGCATCGACCTATTGACCCTTAAGTACCAATCTTTCCACCCTTTGGTGGTTTTGGGCCAAGATCGGAATGTATCTTTCCATAAATTCAGAGAGAAATTTTGGGCTCTAAAGGGGATTCTATTGACTTCTGCATTAATCAGATCGGTTGGATCTGGGTTACCCATTGGTCCTAGGCATTGGACATGTGGCTGATCGGTTGGAATAACTAATTTGTTGCGCAGTTCCTAAGTTTAGAGAATCCGAAGAACAAAAGAAAAGAAAAATTACCGACTGTATGAACTCGCAAAGACCAGAGGAATCGAGGTAAAAGGTAATGGAAGTGGAACGAACTGCAGGGACGTCGAAGTTGATTGCCATTATCTTGAGGTAGATGGGGGCACGAGCCAGAGACTCGAGGTTGACGCTGGAGAAAAGGTCTTGTTGGTTGAGGTCGCGTAGTTGTTCGTCGGAGTCGCCGCCGGAAAGAGAAAATGCCAAAGATTGGAGTTTGAGGGTAGAAGACAAGCGTTCCGGAGAAATCTATTTATAAGCCGCTCGGAGTAGGGGTATTTTGGACTTATCTCTATGCCGCACGCATGTAGGTTGAGGTGGTTCAGATGGATATGGTAACTGTTCGCACGATAATCAAGGAATTGTACAGATGATTTGATGGCAAGTAATCATGATTTGGAAGAGATCTCGGTATAGGATATTTTAATTCTGAAAATGGCGGCATTATTATGTTAGGATCTTGCCGATGGGTTATTGTTTTGGTATCTTAACCATAATCAGGGCAAGAGTGGTTGGAAATTGTGCGATATTTACTGAGGTGCGTGAATCAGGACTAGATTTGATTAGATTTGATAACAGATCAAGTTTTGGCTTGGAGGATGAGTTACGGTAATTGGGCGAAGGCAAACGTTATCTAGAGTAAATTTCGGAGCATTAATAGTTTTATACTCCGTAATTGGGGGGCATGTGTTGACACCGTTTTTGCACGTGTCAAGATGATCAGAGTGGGCTAATCGGCAGGTGGAAAGTTACTGTGTACGCTGACAGCCGATGAGGATCAGCTTGTAAGGATGGTTGCCGATGAATGGTAGTGATCGATGGAAAAGTTGATTTACTAGGGCGTTGCCGATAAGGTTGGAGATGTTATTGTCGATGCCGATGAAGGAAGGCTTGAAGACTACTGCCGATGAAACAGGAAGTATGCCGATGGAAAGGAGGTCGGTGAGATTTCCATCGTAATTGAGGCGGACAGGGAAATAGATAGGAGTTGATTTCCTTTTCTATATTTGTTAGAGTATGATTCATGTAAGAGTCACGTGTTTCCTTAGATATGGGCTTGGTGTCCTAGTTGTGTTTGGTTGTGTCTCTTTAGATCAGGGTATAAATATGGAGTGAGGGGCAATGTAATAAAATATATATCAATCAATATCAAAACCAATTTTTACTCCTATTTGCATCTACTTACTTTTCGGCGACTTCGTCAATTTGCATATTTTTTCTTTTCACGAGTTCTCATTGATTCGGTGAGTTGCATTGCTTCAGTGCGACCTTCGGCGATTCTCGAGTTCCGCGTGAGTACCTCTTGGCCGTGACTTCCGGGCATATCGCTGTTGTCAGGACCAAAGTGCTCGTATCTTCATCCTTGTCGATTAACAGGTCAAATCGACTGGCACGCTTTGGATATCGATTTAGGTATTAGCCCTTTGTGTTTGCAGATCCACTTTTGCATCAACACTAGCATGATCAAAGTTTCCCTCTTACACCTTGGGCCCTACGATCTTAATGAATGTAAGGGTCGGAATACGTGAGCCCTTTTTCGCATACAAAAATTGAGGAAAACAAGTTCAATCGAACGAAATGAAATGACGAAATTATTTTTATGATACATAAGGGTCGGCATTTGTACTTAGATTACAATAATGTTCATCCAACCTATTTGACTAACTAGGCCCTCCGGGGGAGAACTATGTCTTCAACTTTGTCCGCCAGGTCCCACGCAAGAGGAGCCACCGCCGTCTCTATCTCATCCAGCTCGGAGGCTTCATAGCCAGGTGTGAAACCGAGGCTCATCACCTCTAAGTCCATGCTATCCACGTAATGTGAACGAGCAATCACAAAGGCTTGGGTGATCTCGACGTGAAGAGCTTCCCTCTCGAGATGGCGCACCTACGCCGTGATATCAACGGCATGGGCCAGGAGCGAACTGGTTCCCTCCGACCGCACCACCTCTAGGTCATCATAGACCACGACGAGGGTTGGGCTCAGGATACCGAGCTCATTGCTCTCCGCCTAAAGGCTCTTCCTCACCTCAGTGAGGTCCGCAGCTAGCCCCGTAGAGATGCCCTCGGC
The DNA here is from genome assembly GCF_019320115.1 of Miscanthus floridulus. Taxonomy (NCBI): domain Eukaryota; kingdom Viridiplantae; phylum Streptophyta; class Magnoliopsida; order Poales; family Poaceae; genus Miscanthus; species Miscanthus floridulus. Next base: position 103,906,080 of record NC_089580.1, on the reverse strand, counting down.
CTCCAGCCTCTAGGTTGTCACGGTTCCAAGCTCGGCCTAGAGAGAGCTGATCTTCTACAGCGCCTCATCACGCTCTCAGATAGCCTGGTCATGCTCCTCGCTCTAAGCGGAGCCTCCCCGTAGTTTGGAGCAGCTCGTCTTGCTCCTTGCATAGCCGAGTGACCGCCTCGGCATCTAGACTCGCCCTCTTCTCTAGAGTCGTGAACCTCATTGGCTCCCAGCCTCTGCTCCCGCTCCTTCTTCGCCTCAGCGTCCCTCTTGAGCAACTCATCTCGCTCTCGCCTGACTTTGGCGGCCTCCTCCTCATCCTGCCATGCCCTCGCTGATAGTTCCTCAAATGCCTTCTCGGCCTCCTCTATGTCCTGATAGGCCTCGGCCTCCCGTAGTTAGAGATGGTTCACCTCCTTAGCAAGGGGAGCTAGCTCGGCCACCTTCTATTGGGCGGCAACGAGCTGGGTAGTCATGCACATCTATGTCTCTTCAACGAGGTGGTCCTAGTTCTCCTTCTGCTCACGAAGGAACCGAGATTTCTCCTAGCTACGAGCGATGAGGGACTAAAAAATGATGATGGTCAGAACATAAAAATACATGAAGAAAGAATAGGGCAAGAGGCAAGATTAAGTGAATACCCAGCCAATGGGAATGATGATGTTGCACAAGGTGCCCCTAGCATGGTTTAGAACTTCCAGCACGGCTGGAATCCCATCGTCGAGACTCTCTCGCTCCATGCTCTCAGCAGCATTGTCGAGGGTGAAGAGTATCGACAATGGGTCCTACGGATTCACCCACCAGAGCAGGGGCTCGTCCTGCATGGGCGAGTGGCTGCCTCATGATGTCAGGGCCAAGGATGGTTCCCCACCGGTCCTCTCTGCCACCACCGCGACATCTGGGGACCCCTCGACCATATCGCCCTCCGTCTGGCCCATGTCGGGCACCCTCACTTGGGCTACTAGTGACACAGGGCATGCCACTGCCTCGGGCACCGCCACGGTTGCATCTAGTTGTGTCCTACCCATCACAGCCACTGCCACCTCTGCCTACGTCGGCAGTGCCTCAATCGGTAGTGTCGCGTCCACCACGAGTGGTGCCACATGTGCGATCGGCAGCTCTGTCCGCCTCGTCATCGGCAGCGATATTACCTCCATTGCCAGCTACTCAACAACCAATGAGGGCATCCTTCAAGCCTCTACGCCCACCTGTCCCACCAAGGGCATGGGCGCCTCCATGTTCGATGCCTGACCGCCCGACGATGCGGTAACGCCGGTGTTGTTCTCACCCGAAATGAGAGCCACGTCGACTGGCGGCCACCGCCTCACTTGAAGGGTGACGCTCTTCTGTGGTGCCACTGCTAAAGGATTATGCCACCTCAAGACGCTGCAAGTAAAGAAAGATGTAAGTCATGAGAAAACACAGAGAACATAAAGGAGCTGGTAACTTACATTGGCGCTGTTGGACGACATACACATTTGGGGGGCGAACCCCTAGACTCCTGCTCTGCCTCGTTGGGGCGGGGCCATTTTGAGCCTATCGCCTGCTCTTGGACAGAGGGGCTCGCTCCCCTCACATCTTGGGGCGCGGCGACGGAGCTAGCCTCCTCCGCTGGCGCCTTGGGCATAGTGCTAGATCTGCTCACCTCCGCTAGCCCCTCGAGCATAGTGGCAGACCTACCCGCTCCTGCTGGCTCCTAAGGTAGGCTAATGGTTCGGCCCGTCTCCACCAGCCTCATGAATGTGCCTTCCCCCACATGGAACGGGTAGGGTCCTGACCCCTGCAAGGATGAGTGGGTACCTGTCAGCATATCCTCGCTCTTTAGGTCATCACACTCGGTGTCGTCGACTACTTCATCGTCATCTTCCTCATCATCATTGTCAGTGTCTTCCCCTCGCTCCCATGCCAGCAGTTTCTGCTACCTTTTCTTCCTCTCATCCTCCTTTGCCTTCCTCTGCCGCTCGACCTTAGTGCAATTCACCGCCCTCACGGATGGATCCCTCGGTAGCGGAGCCGGGTGATCCATGAGGACGAGGTTCATTGGCTGATCCCCCCATCTCAATGTTAGTATCAAGGGGTCAAGAGTTCATTAAAGGGGAGGCATGAGGAAAGGAGACTTACGAAGACGACGTAGCCCAGTTCCGGCCACATCAGAGGGTACCTCGGCACCAAATACACGAACTCAAGGGGAGCGCCAGCGTCATCCCACGAAGGCTCCATTACCTCCTTAATGCGTTGCGCTACTTCAGAGGGGAAGAGCGCTCCCTCAGTGAGCGCCATCCCATCGAATGACGCCTCGGGCGCCATCACGTACAGCGGCAGCGCGCGCCTCATCAATAGCGCCACCCTTCTCGTGTGGTAGGCTTCGATGATGCCTGACCCCTTTAGGCCCCTCTCCTTCAGGATTCGGATGGCAGTGAGGTGGTCCCAGATCCTCTTCTTGTCCTTCTCTGGGACACCCCACTTCCTCCATGAGTCTAGGACCTCTTCGACTAGGCGCCCGATGAACTCTAGTAGGGGGACGACTATGTTGTTCTTGAGATAGAACCAATGCGAATGCCACCCCTTATTGGAGGTTGATAGACTCATTGATGGGTATTCGCTGACCCAGTTGTTCTGAAGTTGGATGCCGGCGCATCACATCGGCATGTTCAACTCCTGCTTCTTCTCCCGCTTCTTCTGGAGGGTGACGATGAAGAAGTACCACCATAGATCGAAGTGGGGATTGATCCGTAGGAATCCCTCACATAGGGTGATGAACGCCGCCATGTGCTGGATTCCATTGGGATGAGGTGCTGCAACTCAATTTGGTAGTAGTGCAGCAACCCCCGAAGAACTTTATGAGTAGGGGTAGCAAACCCCCGCTCATTGAAGTGCACAAACAAGACAACATAGCTGTCGTGCGGTGATGGCATGTCCTCCTCGCCGAGCAGCCACCACTTCTCGGTGGCGATCCGTGCACAGAGAAGACGACGATGGACAAGGCCCTCCATGCACTGGAGGGTGATATCAGAGTGGCACCATGGCTCCATTAGAAGATGGGGGTCGGTGGATGCAAACTCAACGGCAGCTGAGATGCAGATGCGGGGAGCTTAGGTGATTGGCGGCGGAGGTTGCAGATACGAAGGCAAGGAGACAAACTATGAAACCCTAGGGCGAACCCTTTGGTTTTATAGGGGCGATAGATGAGAGGAAACCAACCATCCACCTAGATATCCGTGCCTACCATGATCTGCCACAACGTCATGCCACGGGATATGCGCATGCAATCCCTATCCTTTCCTTCGGGAAGCTCACTGGACATTTTGCCTCCCCGGGCGGCCTAGGACTCATTACGAGTAAGAGGAATACGGATCAAAAAAGCGCCTCTACGGCCCACCTAGGCCCAGGAGTTTGAGGGCTAGCCTGTCAACGGGTTTGACGGCCGTCCCAAGGCACCCTTATGATAAGGGATGGGCCTGCAAGCGGCTAGTACTTAGGTGCACGAGCGTCATGGGCATCTCATCCTCGATCGAGTCTCAGCCAGGCTGACCCTGGCCAGATCCCCACGAACGGGATACCGGGACCCCAATCGAACTATCCAGCTAACAAACCATCATATCTCATGACCATACCCATGAAGGGTCCAACCTCGGCAAGAAGGAATCGCCATTCCTAGGACATGCCGTGGGCGACAAGAGAAGGCCAGGGCACGTAGAGTCCTCCCTTTCGAAAAAACCTCCGAAGGAGTATTCTACTCCTCCACAGGCTCAGGGGCTACACCCACCGAGTGCGCTCGTGCGCACCTGCTAGTAAGTAAAAAAAACCTCCAAAGGAGTATTCTACTCCTCCGTAGGCTTGGGGGCTACACCCACCGGGTGCGCTCACGCGCACCCGCTGGCAGGTCAAAAAATCCCCTAGACAATTCTATTCGAATCTCTAGTGGGCTCGGGGGCTACTATTGGGGACCAATACTAGGGTACCCGAAGAGGAGGAGTTGATACCCATCAATGCTAATTCATCAGAGCGGTCAAGAACACGACTACATTTCTTGGTGGGCCCCGCCTCGTCCAAACACCAAGGCCACGAGCTCCGTCTCATCCGATCGTCCGACCCCCGAGGGTTGGGAATGCCTCAGGCTAACTCCTGAAGGATGGCTTTGCCTCGCCCGATGTCTAAGGGATGGCTCCACCTCGCCCGACGTCTAAGGGTTGTCTCCGCCTCACCCAACGTCTGAGGGCCGGCTCTGCCTCACCCGACATTTAAGGGCTGCCCTCACCTCGCCCGACATCTGAGGGCTAGCTCCACCTCGCCTGACATCTGAGGGCTGGCTCCAACTCACCCGATGCCCAAGGCCTGGCTCCACCTCGCCTGACTATGACAACATTACCACAGTACCGATCCAGGAATCAGGCGGAGCGATAAGGCAAGACACTTAAGTCAACCACAATACCGAGGACTGTAGCCTGCACACCTATAGGACAGTACCATTAGGCCATGCCAGAAGGGTGCTTTGCAACCTTCCAGGCATGTCAGAGCCCAAACAGTGTTGTAGGCACCGATATTTGCCTTACAGTGTCATGGGCGCTGTCATTTGCCCTCGGGCACGGGTCCTTATGGAAGCTCACGACAACCACTATGGTCCAGATAGAAACTCGCATCACCCACAGTAGCGGATGTGTGGTCACTATGTTGCCTACTCTCTGTATGGTCACTGGTCAACACACTAGTCTGTCGCGTCACCCACCGAGGCAGGATGGGACATGACAACCCGCTGACAATGCCAGGACATGGCATCGTCATGGACAGACACCCAGCGTGACCCTGTCAGGATCAGCGGACATGCACCTAATGTGGTGCTGTCCCTGTCACTGCCTGCCATGTCAGCAGGGCCTGCACAGAGGAAAAGGAAGACCCGGTGTCCTTGAAAGACTTCCTTTGCCTCTCGTTTTCCTCTTCTCTCCCATCTGTAATCCAATGCACATGCTCAATGCAGTCCTCATTTTCTGACTTAAGCTCTATTCCAATCACTTTAACTTACCAAGTTTATACAATCTAATGTACAATTGCTCATCTTTAGTTAAGGACCTAGCACCTACACCTAAGCATGTTCTCAAGTTAGGCTAGCACCTAAACAATCAACAAGAACATCGCAACTGAGCATACACAAACATTCGTATTTTAGCAAAACAGGAACTTATATAGCGATACAGTAAAATGATCATAACTGGAGATCTACAAATCGAAATGATAGGAAACAAGACAATTTGGAAAGCTTATGAAATTAACTACAATTCATTTTCAAACCTCAAGGCACGATTCCAACCTTTACCAGATCGAATTTATAGAACTACAGAATCAAGTACAAACAAGACAGAGAGCAAGCAAAACTATGATCCAACTTTGAATGACTTTAGCTCCTAAACTACTAGGCCAAATGCCACCAAATTTTGATAGGAGCTTGATACATAATTTATCTACAACTTTTGTGTTCACCACTTTCCCAGCAAACTAAAATATCATGGGGAACTTTGTAAAGTCCCGAGAACTATCCAAAAAAAACATAATCCAAGGAAATATTTATTAACATATGTTGTAGACATATAATTGGACAAAACCAAATTTACTCACTTATCACACATATCACAAGAACACCAGAAAATAAAGTGTTCACTCCCAATTCATTTCTTTTAATGTGTTTCTTAATTAAGAGAAATGACAAACATATATGAAAACTGCACCATTAAATCTACAAATATTACAGTAGGTACTACATGCTCCAAGTAGACTACTGTAAAAATTTCACATCATTTGAGTAAGTATAACATCCTACACAAAAATGACAAAGCATAAAGGCTTAAAATGACATAATTAGGAAACCCTAGTGAAAAGTGTCAAGCAACAGATTTTATATTTTTCCTAGCATCCTTAAGGTACTAGGACATCCTCCAATAAATTTCATGGTCATTGGATTTATAGATAAATTACTAAAATTCACACAAGGATCATTCAATGATAAAAGGAAAATCTATAACTCAAAAACTATACATGCACTAAATTTGAAATTTTTACCATAGCTTCTATTCATCAAGAAGAGCTTACCAACAAAATTTCATAATTTTTGGACCACTGGCACTCAAGATATAATTTAAACAAGTTTGCATTCATTTAAAAACACATTTCAAGTTTCAATTTAATTCATCCAAAAATTCCACTACAAGTGTTCATGTCATATTTTTCCTAAATACTACACTTCACCATGATCCTAACAAAATTGGAACCACCCCATTTGGATTTACAAAACTAGAGATACCATTTTTACAAAACAGCAATCAAATCTGAGTTAATTGAACTATCCTTTGAATACCCGGTCACTGTCAGGCAGGGTCCACTTGTCAGCTGGGCCCTCATGTCAGTGACATGAAAAACAGGGGACACGGCTTTCTCGACACGAACCCGGCGGAGCTCATCGACGGCGGCGTCTCCGGCGACGATGACGGCACCAGCGTGACCACCTCGACCTCCCACGTCGATTGACACCCTAACCTCAAACTCTACCGACCCCTAAGTACCCCGGCCACGGAGCTCGGCGGCTCGACCATGGCGCACGGCGGCGCGCGGCCGTGTTCCGGCTTGACTGGACCGGCCTGATCAGAACGACCATCAATCCTGATGGAGCTGACTGACAGGCAATCTTCGACGGTGCTTATCTCCTAATTGACTCGGCCAATTGCTAATCCAGTTGAACTACATGATAGAGCTAGGTGAGTACTCCAATTAACTCAACATGAGCTTGAGCTAATTCGCCATGGATTTCAATCTACAAGGCTCCAAAGTCCCCTTCATGAAATTGGAAAACAGCTCCAACACTTAAAAAATTTCTAAGTGCTGGAACAGCACTGATTTCAGGCTTGTGGGCCCTATTTGAGCATGTCCTGCACATTTTCATGACTTGGCTCCTAAACAAAGTTTGTTCCTTATAAAACTTGCTACAACTTTGCTTTAGGTTGCTTAGACATGCAAACACTCTAAGCTATACTTTTTAAATAGTCAAACCAAGGAGCTCTAGAGGTCAACACTAGTCAAACCATGACTTGGAAACTTAATTAGGCAAAATGATCCACATGAACATTGTTCCTAATGACATTCTAAGTATAATTAAGTTGCTTGAGGGGATAATTAGCCACACCACACATTGATCACACCAAAATCAAGCATCACATGTATTGAAACAAGGAAAAACAAGTAACTTTGTTACTTCTGTTTCAAAACCATGTTTCATGAGTTTGTGGCATTGTACTAGCTAACCATGTTTCACTAAAGTGAGTTGCACATGTTGCACTTGAGTGTTACACACTATTCATTTCCTACAACAATCACACATAGAATATAACAATATGTTGTAATGTTTCAAAAGCATGTTTCGTACAATTCTAAGCTCATGAATGGATGAATGATGCTCATGTTTATGAAATGCAAGTGCAAATGTGGAAGCCAAACACCTAGGGTGTTACAGCCCTCCCCCCTTCTAAAAATCTCATCCCGAGATTTGATAAGCGTACCATTGTTGATAGAATTCCTTATAACCGTCCCTCAAATAATCTTCTCTTTCCCACGTTGCATCGCGTTCACTACCCTGATTACTCCACATGACCTTGTAAAACTTGACCACCCGACTCCAAGTCACTTGCTCCCGAGTGTCAATTACTCAGATCGGTTTCTCTTCAAAAGTCAAATCTGATTTTAACTCGATATTCCCTAGTGGAACTCTCTCCTCAGGGACGCGAAGGCATTTCTTCAACTGAGATACGTGAAAGACATTGAAGATAGCACTCATCTTAGGAGGTAATTGGATCTTGTATGCTACCTTAACACTTTCTCCAATAATTTGAAATGGACCGACATATCTCGGCGCAAGCTTTCACTTCACACCAAAGCGTTGGACACTCTTCATGGGCGAGACTTTCAGATAAACGAAGTCTCCAACTTCGAACTCAATAGGTTTTCTACGACGATCAGCATAACTTTTCTACCTAGCTTGAGCTATGGCCACATGGGTTTGGATAGTATAGACTTGTTCTTCAGCTTCTTGAACAAAATCAATTCCATAATATCTCCTTTCACCGGCTTCAACCCAATTCATCGGGGTTCTACACTTCCAGCCGTACAAAGCTTCAAACGGTGCCATCTTGATACTCTCTTGATAACTATTATTGTAAGAGAATTCAGCTAGGGGCAACCACTTTTCCCATGAACCCTTAGCCAAGCTAACACACACACCCTATTCGCTTGTTGGTTTCAGCCAGCCCAAACCAGCCAGCCAACAGTGTTTTTCTCTCACAACAAACCAGCACCAGCCAGCCCAAACCAGCCCAGAAGCCAACCAGCGAACAGGCCAACACTCTCAACATATCTTCTAAGATTTGATTCACTCGCTCAGTTTGCCCATTGGTTTGCGGATGATAGGCAGAGCTTCTTACTAACTTAGTTCCCAACAATCCATGTAAGTGCTCTCAAAAGCGAGCAGTGAACTGTGGTCCTCTATTAGAGACAATAGTGCGAGGTATCCCATGAAGTCGGACTATCTGATTGAAGTACAACTCCGCATAGTTAGTTGGACGGAAATCTATGCGGACAGGAATGAAGTGTGCAGACTTGATCAGACGGTCTACAATCACCCAAATGGAGTTAAAATTCCTCTGAGTAGTAGGGAGCCCAACAATAAAATCCATACTTATTTCCTCCCATTTCCAACCTGGAATAGAGAGTGGCTGAAGCAATCTAGCTTTCATGTGCATAGCTTTGACTCGACAACAAGTGTTACACCTAGCCACATAAGCGGCTATCTCTTTCTTCATCTTGGTCCACCAAAAGCGAGGCTTCAAATCATGATACATTTTGCTACTACCAGGATGAATAGATAATTTCAAGGAATGTGCTTCGGATAGGATTTGATTTCTAAGCTCTCTAACTTTTGGAACCACTAATCTATCTTTGAACCATAACACATCATTCTCATCTACCCAAAAATGCTTGGTTTCTTGCTCTTTCATCTTGCGCTTGATGTGGAACACACCTGAATCTATCTTCTGTAGCTCAATAATTCGACTCTGTAGAGTACAACTAACAGTGATGTTGTGAAGGACTGTAGGATGTAGGAGTTTTGACAAATGGAGGTCACTTTCAATCAAAGAGTGGCAATGAGATTTCCTGCTTAAGGCATCCGCAACGACGTTTGCCTTGCTAGGATGATAGTGTACTTGGAGGTTATAATCCTTGATCAACTCGAGCCATCTTCTCTAACGCATATTCAACTTAGGTTGAGTGAAGATGTACTTAAGACTTTTATGATCAGTGTAGATATTGCACACATTGCCAAGCAAATAATGTCTCCAGGCCTTCAAAGCATGAACAACTATAGCGAGTTCTAAGTCATGCATCGGATAGTTCACCTCATGCTTCTAAAATTGGCGAGAGGTATAAGCAATGACTCTACCCTCCTGCATAAGAACACCTCCTAAACCTGTCCTTGATGTATCACAAAACACATCAAAAGGTTTCTCGATATCCGGTTGCGCCAGAACCAGAGCTAAAGTTACAAGGGTTCATAGGGTGTGAAAAGCCGCATCACACTCGAAAGTCCAGACAAACCTCATGTCTTTTTGCAGCAACCGAGTCATAGGCTTGGCAATTTTAGAGAAATCTAGGATGAAGCGATGATATTAGCCAGCCAATCCTAGAAAACTCCAAACCTCATGCACAGAGATTGGAGCCTTCCAGTCCAACACTTCTTGCACCTTGGTGGGATCCGCCATAATTCCACCATCGGACAAACACATGTCTAAGAAAAGGTACCTCACGAAGCCAGAATTCACACTTGCTAAACTTTGCATAAAGCTTGTGTTCACGCAATCTAGTGAGAACCACTCGCAAATGTTGAACATGATCTTCTTCATTCTCAGAATAGACCAAGATATCATCTATAAATACCACCACAAATTTATCCAACTCGGGCATAAACACTGAATTCATCAAATACATGAAGTGTGTGGGGGCATTGGTCAATCCAAAAGATATAATAAGATACTCATACAGACCGTATCTTGTAGAGAATGTAGTTTTTGGAACATCCTCAGGTCAAATTTTGATTTGATGATAACCCGATCTCAAATCAATCTTGGAAAAGACTTTTGCTTTGGACAACTGATCAAATAAGATATCTATGCATGGCAGAGGGTACTTATTCTTGATTGTGACTGCATTCAAAGGCCTATATTCTACACACATGCGTAGTGATTGATCCTTCTTCACAAAGATAGCTGGGCACCCCCACGGAGACGAACTAGGATGGATAAGGCCTTTCTTTAGAAGTCCATTCAACTGGATCTTAAGTTCAGCTAGTTCATTGGGAGGCATTCTATATGGCCTTCTAGAGATGGGCGCTATACTAGGTAGCAACTCTATCTTGAACTCCACGTCTCGATCTAGGGGCAATCCGGGCAAATCATGGGGAAAAACATCCAGAAAATCACACACGACAGGGATGTCTGCCATAACCTTTGCTTGCACCGCATTAGCCGCACAAGAAAGATTGATGTCCCTAGGTAGCTGTACTAGAAAACCTTCCTGATTACAAGGATCTCTGAGCTTGACTACTCTAGTCGATGTATCAATAAGCACTCCGTGACTGCTCATCCAGTTCATTCCCAATATCACGTCAATACCCAGTCCCAGTAAAACTACCAGATCAACCTGATAACTTCGCCCCCTCTATCTCAAGTTACACATCCCCAACTACAAGCTTGGTTGGGATAGTACCACTGGCAGCCCTAATACAATAACCCTCACCCTCAATAGCATATGTTTTCTACATAAACTTGGATGCAAATGCGGGACTAATAAAAGAATGCGAAGCACCCAAATCAAATAGTACAACTGTAGGGTTTTGATCAACCAGAAACTTACCAGCCATTACTACCTCTCCAGACAGGATATCAGCAATATTAGTGTGGTTCACCTATCCCTGACGGTCACCTTGGTAGTTATTCTTCTTAGGGTAAGGACACTTCCTTGCTTAGTGACCTAGCTTGTTACAGTTCCAGCACAGCATGTTGCTTGGAGGAACATTGGAACTGCCTTGACTGGTAGTGCCCTTGGGAAGTGCAACTATAAAAGCCTTGCGAAATCCAGTCTTGCCTGGATTCTTCTTCAATGGTGAGCGGAACTTAGCAGCTGATGCCGAAGGACGGAATGGAGCCCTATGTGTGACTGGAGCCTTGTATTGTGAGGCACCCGCCTCATAGGCCCTCTTGCGATTCTTCGAAGCAGCATATACAACATTATTGTTCTCTTGAGATAAAGCATCACTAACAAACTCATTAAAATGAGTACACTTACAATTTCCCATAGTCTTCATAAATTTGAGGCTAAGTCCCCGCTTAAAACTAGCGATCTTCTTGGCATTAGTGTCAACAAATTCAGTAGCATACCTTGCAAGGTTATTGAAAGCCTACAGGTATTCATTCAAGCTCTTGTTCCCCTGGGTTAGCTTCATGAACTCCATATGCTTGATTGCCATGAGACCAGGAGGAATATAATTTCCCCTAAAAGCAGACTTGAACTGATCCCAAGTGATTTGGGCATTAGCGGGCATAGTGGACCGATAATGACTCCACCAAATACTAGCTGGCCCATGCAGTTGGTGGGAAGCATATTCAGTCTTCAGCACTTCTGTCAAGCGGAGCATACGGAATTTCTGCTCAAGAGTGTTCAGCCACTCATTAGCTTGGAGGGGCTCATCAGCCTCCTTGAAGATCGGTGGTTTAGTGTCAAGGAAATCTTTGAAGTCGCTATACTAATTTGGTTCTGGTCCTTGGCGTGCACCATGACCATCACGATTTGCAATCATGCGGAGAGCCTCAGCCATAGTGCACTGTCCTTCAGCAAGAATTGCCATCAATTCCATGGGTGTGGGCGGTGGTGGCGGTGGAAGATCATCATCATCACCAGCTGCACCAGTGGAACAAGTGCGAGGCATCTGCAATAATGAGCAACTAGCAAGTATTGGTGATGTTAGCACATTGGAGAGAAATAATGTAATTACGCCAAACTGAATTTACTAGAGAGATTGAAAACTTCATGCAATAAAACAGAGTCAATAATTCATTCTCTAGTCTCCGCATCACCAATTGATTACTAGCGCCATTCACAGTGCATTCCAACATGACAAGTTTTAAACTTAACCAACAAGGTAAGCATCCCGAAGGGAGCGGATTAAGGTACATTACATGCCAAGTTTGAATTAAAAAGGTACATCCAACATCAGTCATAGTACTAAGTCCATTACACCAATAACTGCAAAAGCTTAAACTAGTGAGACTTGCTAACTAACTACTCATCGAAGTGATCGCTATCCACATCGGAGACGCCCTAAACTTCTTCAGGATCTTCCTCTTCATTTGCAGGTTCAGCTACATTGACATCCATCTGCACGTCCTCTTCTTCATTGGCCTCAATCACTTGAGGTCCACCCACATTAGGATACCTTGGTATGGGGTGAGGAATAGGAAACAGATGGTTGTTCAGTTGATGGTGCTCAACCTGAAGCTCTTCAAGCTGCTCTTGGAGCTCATGCTCCCTTTGAAAAGCATTGTGGTTAGCCATGATCTAGCCCTGATGCCTTTCTTTTGCCAACTCTAAGGCTGCATCTCTATGACGGGTCAGACGATCCAACTCGTGTACTGCCTCATCTCTCTCTATGGTGAGGTTCATAAGTTGGTTATGAAGCTCATCTCTCTCGCGTGACTACTGTAGGCGATAATTTGCAATGCCCCAAATCTCATCTACTTCCCGCTGAGCTCACCCACATGCCTCCGCCCTACGGCGATACTTGTGGGCACGCAACCTGAACTTGTGTTGGGCTACCATTGCCTTGCCAGCTTCTTCTAACACACTAGAGAGGGTGTCCTGCCTGACTCGACAAAGCTTCAAGATGGCCATCATAGCACTCATTCCCACATTGTCGCTCTGAACACGTTCACCACGGCCTCGAACCAAGGCCTGGCCAACTTCTTGAGTCCACTCAACCTCTGTAGGAGCCACTTGGGGAATGGATGCAGCTGGTCCACCCACTAATTCATCTCCGAAGCTCTATGCTATGTCCATAAGCACATCAAGGGCAGCAACTTGAGCGGCTTCCCAGGGGCTTTGCCCATCAGTCTCAATGCTCCACCCATGCCACAACGGTCTCGTGGGGTTCTACGGCACTATCAAGGTCACAATGTACCATGGCACATCTCCCAATGGCACCGTCTGCCTCCACGTGTAGCGGGGTGCCTCCGGGTACCCAATTGAGCTTAGCACCCTCCAGAGCAAGGTAGGCGTACCAAACTAGTCCAAAAAGGTGCTGCTACTAGGAGGAAACACGGGCACGGCCATCTGTATCAAAAGGGATGCAATTCTCGTGAGAGGAATATTTTGTTGAGAGATGAAACATAATAATTGGGATAAGCAATTATAAGGGAGGGAGTAATGCAATATGAATGACATGAGTGAACATGATGCATGCTCGTTCCATACGTCCTCACAACCTAAGAAAAATTAAGTTCTAGCGGAATATACGGTGGCATACATACGTTCTCTCAATTAGCGGTAACTAGTCGATCTACACGGTGTGTTGTTAGCGTACCTGCAGAAAATTTCATTGCAGCCCAACCCAATAAGATATAATGCTAACAATGAAAGTAGTAAACTAAGATACTCTCCATATATACATCCCTAGATATATATACGTTGGTATCCAAACTACCCGACAGATATACCCACAATTAAGTACCTTCATATGCACATGTATGCAACATGTAAATATTCCAGTAACTACAACTAACTCTCCCCTAGACCAATAGTTGGACGGTCATGCTCTCACAACTCACACTTACCTTGGCGTAGAGGCAGTTGATCCATATATTACCATTCAAGCGAATGGCACCTATGTAATAGCACGCCGCATGGACGACGAAATAGAAACAATCAATTTCCCCCAAGTTAGTAATTATATAAGCCACCTAAAAGTCCTTAAGTGGGCTACAAGGGATGTGATCACCAGCACACTATAAAATTTCAGATTTTAAACACTTATATATAACTATAAGATGGAAAACCGTTTTTGCAACAAAAGCTTTTGTTTTTAAATACCTGTATAACATGTTTAGTGTTGAATCTAGCTCTGATGCCAGCTGTCACAGAACTGACTAATTTATAAGAGCACAAGTACAAAAACAATCGCCGAAATGATCAAATTCTCGCACTTGAGCCTATATAAACCCGATAGTCAATTGAAACCACGAAGGATTTCAAACCAACTTGCATACAACCAAGATCACAGTAATTCAACATAACACATCACACATTACAACAATTCATAGACGGTTTGCAAATAGATTACAACACCTCAGAGTCATCGTTACTACAAAACAAGTCTTGTAAAGTAGCGGAAGCAAATAGTTTAACTCACACACCTGAGTTCAAATACAAGTACCAGTTTGCTGATCACAACCCACAAAAGCATTCGGATAAGATAAACAGAGATCATGCCCGTGATCTAGTCTTCATCACCCACCGGGTGGAGACAATACTTATAGAAGCCCTGATAAAGAAGGTCATCTACAACAAGAGGGAATAAACCCTGAGTATGAGAATGTACTCAGCTAGACTTACCCATTGGAAACTAAAACAAATGACACCAAGGATCATGCGTAGCTTAATTTAGTAGATCTAGCTGACACTTTCTTTTTGCGAAAAAGCATAAGTAATAATGATCAACTCTTAACCTGAACTAGCAGTGACTTTTTGCTATTAACCTATCATCTATATTAGCACATGTACTAAGCAATCATTTGATTAAGATGCAAACATTAATAACCATAGCAGGTATAAATCGTGGCAACCTTATCATCATTATCCATTTAACCATATCGTTAAATTAATTGAATCTGCGTTGCCGCTGCTCAGTCAAGTTCTTACTATTCGGGAGAGATGGCGATTCCTATCCAGCTGGAGGGGTATTCCTAACACAACCCTTGCTTCCCCTGTCAGGGTTGCACACAAGTCACCTTTGGTACAATTCAGGAGTCACGAGTCTAATTAGTGCTGCAAAATTAGAGAACCACTCTGCCATGAGTGCTCGGTGACTTAACCCGCCCTTAGGCTTATGCCAATGGCTCTCCGCACACCCTTACTGCCATCCAGATTGTGACCACTACTCGCGTCCTTGACCTAAATCGAGCTACTAGGCTTCATGGTCGGAACGAGTTATTCGGCCAGCTAAATGTTAGGCTGTGTTCAACATGACATAAGGACATACAGTGTATCGGTCCTTAAACGACACAGACGGAGTCACTATGTCCAAACCTACACAAGACTCTGCCCGATCTTAATTCATTATTAACATGGTTTTTTTCCACGACAGCAAATATAACCAACCGTGATCCACCTCATCCTAAAGCTCGTAGGTGATAGGAATCACCGACTTCTACCGCACTAAGCATGGCTAAGCATTTAGTCCGTTCCTAAACTTAATTAGGATTCAAGTGCGATATCTGGACAAGGATAGATATATAAAGCAACAATTGGTTCCAACCAATTCCTATACTTAATGCATCATCAACGAATAAAAGATACTCAAGATATTTGTAAAAACATGGGAGACTTAAAATGCTCCGGGGCTTGCCTTTTAGGAAAGAGGAAGGGTGGTGGTCATGGCACTCGGGCAACTCCTCCTCAGCGGCTGCTTCGTCGATCTCCTGAACCTTGGGCTCCTCCTGGCTCGCTCCCTCGAACTCCAAAAGCGTCACTCCCTCCGACACACCTATTGCATGTATGTGCAAGATAAATATCATGGATGCACATGAACAAAGTTAGGAATGCTCGGGGAATGCACATGCTCACTGCAGTCCTCATTTTCTGACTTAAGCTCTATTCAAATCACTTTAACTTACCAAGTTTATACAATCTAATGTACAATTGCACATCTTTAGTTAAGGACCTAGCACCTGCACCTAAGCATGTTCTCAAGTTAGGCTAGCACCTAAACAATCAACAAGAATATCGCAACTGAGCATACACACAAACATTCGTATTTCAGCAAAACAGTAATTTATATAGCGGTACAGTAAAATGATCATAACCGAAGATCTACAAATCGAAATGACAGACAACAAGACAATTTGGAAAGCTTATGAAATTGCCTACAATTCATTTCAAACCTCAAGGCATGATTCTAACCTTTACCAGGTCGAATTTAGAGAACTACAGAATCAAGTCCAAACAAGACAGAGAGCAAGCAAAACTGTGATCCAACTTTGAACGACTGTAGCTCCTAAACTACTGGGCCAAATGTCACCAAATTTTGACAGGAGCTTGATACATAATTTATCTAAAACTTTTGTGTTCACCACTTTCCCATCAAATCAAAATATCATGGGGAACTTTGTAAAGTCCCGAGAACTGTCCAAAAAAACATAATGCAAGGAAATATTTATTAACTTATGTTGTAGACATATAATTGGACAAAACCAACTTTACTCACTTATCACACATATCACAAGAACACCAGAAAATAAAGTGTTCACTCCCAATTTATTTCTTTTAATGCCTTTCTTAATTTATTTAATTAATTAAGAGAAATGATAAACATATATGAAAACTGCACCATTAAATCTACAAAAAGTACAGTAGGTACTACATGCTCCAAGTAGACTACTGTAAAAATTTCATATCATTTGAGCAAGTATAACATCCTACACAAGAATGACAAGGCATAAAGGCTTAAAATGACATAATTAGGAAACCCTAGTGAAAAGTGTCAAGCAACAGATTTTATATTTTTCCTAGCATCCTTAAGGTACTAGGACATGCTCCAATAAATTTCATGGTCATTGGATTCATAGATAAATTACTAAAATTCACACAAGGATCATTCAATGATAAAAGGAAAATCTATAACTCAAAAACTATACATGCACTAACTCTGAAATTTTTACCAGAGCTTCTATTCATCAAGAAGAGCTTACCAACAAAAATTTTCATAATTTTTGGAGCATAAGAACTCAAGATATAATTTAAACAAGTTTGCATTCATTTAAAAACACATTTCAAGTTTCAATTTAATTCATCCAAAAATTCCACTACAAGTGTTCATGTCATATTTTTCCTAAATACTACACTTCACCATGATCCTAAAAAAATTGGAACCACCCCATTTGGGTTTACAAAACTGGAGATACCATTTTTACAAAATAGCAATCAAATCTGAGTTAATTGAACTATCCTTTGAATACCCGGTCACTGTCAGGCAGGGTCCACTTGTCAGCTGGGCCCTCATGTCAGTGACATGAAAAACAGGGGACACGGCTTGCTCGACACGAACCCGGCGGAGCTCATCGACGGCGGCGTCTCCGGCGACGATGACGGCACCAGCGTGACCACCTCGACCTCCCACGTCGATTGACACCCTAACCTCAAACTCTACCGACCCCTAAGTACCCCGGCCACGGAGCTCGGCGGCTCGACCATGGCGCACGGCGGCGCGCGGCCGTGTTCCGGCTTGACTGGACCGGCGTGGATGGTGACATCTTCACCCAAGCTTCAATGCGTGACGGAGAAGGCTAGACGAGAGCTAGGGAAGGAAGAGAGGAGCGGTGCAGTGCTGGCCACAGAGAGCGCAACTCCGGCGAGGTCCGGAGGGCGGTGGGAATTGAAATGTGGCCACTACCTTGGTTCACTGGCTCAACGGCGTGGTGGACGAGCTAGAGGAGGCTATGGCGGAGTTGTGGGTTAGCTAGAGGCAGCGATTTTGCGGTGGCGAGTGAGATAGGCACCAGCGTGTGCTTGGTGTCGATGGCGGAGGCGGTGCTGTCGCGGCGGACGCTGCGCTGAGGCGAAAGAGGAGGCAGGGCATTTGCGGGTGAGTGAAGAGGCAGCAGGGCGTCCTCCACATCAAGTCGGCCAGCATGCAACGCAGTCAGGGCAAGCCGAGCATGTGGCGTCCACGCGGCGGCCACCCTCTAGCCTCGGTCGGCCATGACCGGCCTGATCAGAACGGCCATCAAGCCTGATGGAGCCAACTGACGGGTGATCTTCGATGGTGCTTATCTCCTAATCGACTCGGCCAATTGCTAATCTAGTTGAACTACGTGATAGAGCTAGGTGAGTACTCTAATTAACTCAACATGAGCTCGAGCTAATTCGCCATGGATTTCAGTCTACAAGGCTCCAAAGTCCCCTTCATGAAATTGGAAAACAGCTCCAACACTTAGAAAATTTCTAAGTGCTGGAACAGCACTGATTTTAGGCTTGTGGGCCTTATTTGAGCATGTCCTGCACATTTTCATGACTTGGATCCTAAACAAAGTTTGTTCCTTATACAATTTGCTACAACTTTGCTTTAGGTTGCTCAGACATGCAAACACTCTAAGCTATACTTTTTAAATAGTCAAACCAAGGAGCTCTAGAGGTCAACACTAGTCAAACCATGACTTGGAAACTTAATTAGGCAAAATGACCCACATGAACATTGTTCCTAATGACATTCTAAGTATAACTAAGTTGCTTGATGGGATAATTAGCCACACCACACATTGATCACACCAAAATCAAGCATCACATGTATTGAAACAAGGAAAAACAAGTACTTTGTTACTTCTGTTTCAAAACCATGTTTCATGTGTTTCATGAGTTTGTGGCACTGTACTAGCTAACCATGTTTCACTAAAGTGAGTTGCACATGTTGCACTTGAGTGTTACACACTATTCATTTCCTACAACAATCACACATCGAATATAACAATATGTTGCAATGTTTCAAATGCATGTTTCGTACAATTCTAAGCTCATGAATGGATGAATGATGCTCATGTTTATGAAATGCAAGTGCAAATGTGGAAGCCAAACACCTAGGGTGTTATAGCGAATTATCTCCCCATCATGCTCACGCCACCCGCAATGAGCTGGTTTACCAGCCTTGCGCCGGACTCCATCGGATCATGGGAAGAGTTGAAGAAAGTCTTCACCGACAACTATATGGCCACATGTACTCGACCCGGCACCAAGCATGATCTCAGCCACATCAACCAAAAGCCATCCGAGCTCCTCCGTAGCTACATCCAATGTTTCTCTAAGATGAGGAACTCTATTCCCAACATCACGGAAGCTGAGGTCATCACCGCCTTTATCCGAGGACTCCACCATCGCGAGCTTCGCTCCAAATTCAACCGCAAGCCGCCCACCGACATCAGCGAGATGATCACTATGGCCAACCAGTACGCCGACACCGAGGAAGCCAAGGTGCGCTTCAATGAGGATGCAGGCACTCATCGCCCGCCTCATCGCTACGACGACTGCCCCGACGATTGGCGCCACATCGACCGCCGCCCTGACGACTGTAGCTATCATCGTGATAGCGGCCGTGATCGGATAGGAGGACATAGACCTGGCAAAAATCACCACCACCGGCCAGACCACATCATCGCCACCGTTAGTCAACCTCACGCCAAGCGCAACTATGACAAACAGTACCAAAAGATCCTCAATGGCCCGTGCCCTCTTCACAAGAACGCCAAACACAAGATGAAGGACTGCATTGGTTTGGCTAAGGAGTTTCGGGACAAGAGGCTCGACGACGACGCCAATGATGGAGCTGGAGGTCGCCGACCACCGAGGGACAACAACAATGCCTTTTAGGACCATGATAAGGTGGTCACCACCATCTTTGGGGGCCTCACCTCCATTGAGAGTAGAAGAGAGCGGAAGCTCGCCGCACGGCGGGTGCTCTCCGTTACTACGGAAGATGCCACCGCTAACCCCAGCTATCGCCCATGGTCCGAGGTCCCCATCACCTTCAGCAGGGCCGACCAGTGGGTGGATATTCCCTACATGGGGCGTTTTCCCCTCGTCCTCGATGCAACCGTACAGAAGGAGCTCTTCAGAAAAGTGCTCATTGATGGCGGGAGCGCTCTGAATCTCCTCTTCGCTGGAGCCCTAAAAGAGTTGGGCCTCAGTTTGTCCGATCTGACACCTTTCAACTCCACCTTTTGGGGTGTGGTTCTAGGCAGGGCCTCCAAACTGCTTGGAGAGATTACCCTACCAGTTTAGTTCGGCACGGCAAGCAACTACCGCATCAAACATATCAACTTCTATGTCGCTGACTTTGACACCGCCTACCACACCATACTTGGTCGGCCAGCTCTGGCCAAGTTCATGGCCATGCCATACTATGCCTATCTGGTGCTGAAGATGCCTTCGCCTACTGGAGTCTTGGCCCTACGGGCCAACCTTACCATCGCCTACGCTTGCGAGATGGAGAGTCTCGCCCTTGCCGAAGCTACTAACCTCTCCATCCAGATGGCTAGCGTGGTCGCTGAAGCCAAGACCGCGCCCGCCGGTGACATGGAGATCCTAGAGCTAGAACTTCCTCGCGCCTCCGCCAAGTCCAAGGAAGTCAAGGAGGTCAGCCTCGGCCTCGTCGACATCTCCAAGACCGTGAAGATTGGGGCTCACCTTGACCCCAAATAGGAAAGCACGCTCGTCTCCTTCCTATGTGCCAATGCTGATGTGTTTGCTTGGAAACCTACAGACATGCTAGGGGCACCACGAGAGAAGATCGAGAACTCCTTGAATGTCTCACCGACCGCCAAACCAATCAAGCAGAACCTCCGCCGATTCATGCCAGACAAGAAGGAGGCTATTAGGGTAGAAATAAAATGGCTCTTAGCTGTCGGATTTATAAAAGAAATGTATCATCTAGATTGGTTAGCAAACCCTATTCTCGTTCAAAAAAAGAATAAAGAATGGAGAATGTGTGTTGATTATACTGATGTTAACAAACACTACCCTAAAGACCCCTTCGGCCTGCCTCGGATAGACAAGGTTGTAGACTCTACCGCTAGCTGTTGACTGCTTTCCTTCCTTGACTGTTACTCCGACTATCATTAGATCTCCCTCAAGGAAGAAGACTAGATCAAGACGTCATTCATTATGCCTTTCGATGCATACTGCTACACAACTATGTCCTTCGGACTCAAGAACATCGGGGCTACCTATCAAAGGGCCATCCAGATGTGCCTCGACTAATAGATCAGCTGCAATGTCGAAGCCTACATAGATGACGTGGTCATCAAGACCAAGACCACTGACAACCTTATCGCCGACCTCGAAGAAACTTTTGCCAATCTGAATAAGTACTGATGGAAGCTGAACCCTTCAAAGTGCGTCTTTAGAGTTCCATCCGGTATACTGCTAGGCTACATCGTCAGTGCTTGAGGTATCAAACCTAACCCTGACCAGGTCTCCGCCATCACCAATATGAAACGTCCGACATGTGTTAAGGATATACAGAAGCTTATAGGCTGCATGGCTGCTTTAAGTCACTTCATATCACGCCTTGGCAAAAAAGGGCTACCTTTCTTCAAGCTTCTCAAGGCCTCCGAGTGCTTTTCTAGGTTGGAGGAGGCAGACTCAGCTTTTGAGCAGCTCAAGGCATTCTTAACAAAACCTCCGATCATGATGGCTCCATGTCCAGATGAAACTCTGCTAATATACATCGCCGCTACTTCTCACGTCATCAGCACCGCTATTGTCGTCGAACGCGAGGAAGCCGGGCACGCTTATAAAGTGCAACATCCAGTTTACTTCATTAGCGAGGTACTTAATGAGCCCAAAACTCATTATCCTTAGGTACAAAAGTTGTTATATGCCATTCTTATTACATCGCGCAAACTCCGACACTACTTCGAATACTACAAGATCACCGTGGTCACTGAGTTCCCTCTGGGGGACATTCTCTACAACAAAGAGGCCAATGGCCACATCATTAAGTGGGCTATTGAGCTTAGCACCTACTCCATCGAATTCAGAAGTAGACCTACCATTAAGTCACAGGCGCTTGCTGATTTCGTCGCTGAATGGACCGAGATCTAAGAGCCCATCGCCGCTACTTGCCCCGAGCACTGGGTGATGTACTTCGACGGTGCCCTTAACATCAATGGTGCTGGTGTGGGCATTCTGTTCATTACGCCAACCAAGGATAAGCTATGTTATGTTCTCTGGATACACTTTCCGGCCTCCAACAATGCCACGGAATACGAAGCGTGTCTCCATGGTCTCTATATAGCTATCGAGCTCGGCATCAAACGCCTCATGGTGTATGGGGACTCCGTGCTGGTTATCAACCAGCTCAACAAAGACTGGTCCTGTTCTAGTGAGAAGATGGATGCATACTACGCCAAAATCAGGAAGCTTGAAGGGAAGTTCTACGGTATCGAGTACCTTCACGTGCTACGAGATCAAAATCAACCTGCCGACCAGCTCGCAAAGATAGGTTCTTCTCGCATCGCGGTTCCACCGGGGGTCTTCGTTCAAGATCTCTTGGTGCCATCCATTAAAGAAGAAAAGGAAGTCGAAGAGGTTCCCCCTGCCGAGCAGTTGGTACTTGCGGTACCTTCGCCGATCGCCGATTGGAGGGAGCAGTTCATCAAGTACCTCACCAGCACCGAAGTACCCGCCAACAAGACCAAAACTTAACGTCTAATTCGCCGAAGCAAGCATTATGTGTTGGTAGATGGCAACTTGATGAGGAAAAGTGCCAAGGAAGGGATACTATAGAAATGCATCACCCAAGATGAAGGGGTAAAACTACTCCTCGAAATTCACTCTGGTTCCTGCGACAATCACGTGGCCTCGAGAAACCTGGTCGGCAAAGCTTTCTGAGCTAGTTTTTATTGGCCCACGGCCATCTGTGATGCAGAAGACCTTGTCCGACGTTGTGAAGGATGCCAATTCTTCGCTAACCAAATACACGTGCTGGCGCAAGAGCTGCAAACCATCCCAGCTTCCTGGCCCTTCGCATGCTGGGGACTAGACATGATTGGGCCTTTCAAACCAGCACCAGGTGGTTTCCGGTACGTATATGTCACCATTGACATGTTCTCCGAGTGGATTGAATATAAACCGCTCGTCTCAGCTACTACAAAGAAAGCAGTCGAGCTCTTCAAAGATATCACCCATAGATTTGGTTTACCGAACAGCATCATCACCGATCTCAGAACTACATTTACTAGTCATCACTTCTGGGACTTTTGCGAAGACTGTTGCATCTCCGTCAAATACGTCTCCGTTGCCCATCCTAGAGCCAATGGCCAGGTCGAACGGGCTAACGGCATGATCCTTGACGCCCTCAAAAAGAGGCTATATCAAAAAGAAGAAAGGCATCCGGGCAGATGGCTCAAGGAACTACCAGCTATGGTCTGGGGACTGTGCACTCAAGCTAGTCGTAGCACCGGTGTGTCTCCATATTTTTTGGTTTACGGCTCGGAGGCCGTACTACCAGCGGATGTTGCCTTCCAAGCACCTAGGGTGGAAAACTATGATGAAGAGCAAGCTGTAGCTGTTCAGACAGAGGACGTCGATAGGGCCGAGGAGGAACGCTTGATCTCCTACGTCCGCACAGCCAAATACCTAGAAGGCTTGCGGAGATACTACAACCGCAATGTAAAAGGTCGTTCATTCACCATCGGCAACCTCGTTCTCCGCAGAAAACAAAAAACCGAAGGG
This sequence comes from Miscanthus floridulus, assembly GCF_019320115.1. Lineage (NCBI taxonomy): Eukaryota > Viridiplantae > Streptophyta > Magnoliopsida > Poales > Poaceae > Miscanthus > Miscanthus floridulus. The sequence goes on along the minus strand of NC_089580.1, from coordinate 103,882,509 downwards.
TTGCACAAGCTCTCCTCTCCTTGGGAAGGGCCTTACATCATCAAAGAGGTCACCCGACCAGGGTCTTATCACCTATGTGACTTAGACGGAATCGATGTTCCCAATTCATGGCACATCGAACACCTTATATGTTTCTATCCTTGAAACACTCTAGATATGTACTCTCCACTTTATGATAAATAAAGTTTTGGTCTCCATAATTTTTTTTCCATTTTTTCTCCATTACTTCTCAATCTCCACATATGGTCGCCGATCATTACGATACTCAATAACGAGCTCCAATACAAAATCACCGAACGATTTCTCTAAATCGCCGACCATGATTTCACCGAATAAGTTTCTCCAAACCTCCAAAGTTATCGCCGAACGATCTCTCCAAATCACCAAAACATTTTCGCCAAAAATCGCCTAATACGTTTTCTCCAAGTCGCCGAACACATTTCCTCCAAATCGCCAACGTATTACGTCACACGCTTTCTCAGAACCGCCGAACTTTCTCCTCCGAATCTCCAAAGATTTTCGCCAAACAAGTTTCTCCAAATCGCCAAACACTTTACTCTAAACCTCTAAGATATTTCGCCGATTAGCGAGCAGCCTATTTTCTTTTCCGTGCTCTGCGTTATGGGTGGTCGGCTGTGGTTTCTTGGTCATGCCTGTTTCTCCTACATGTGCATGGGCTCCGCGCTCGATGTTATGGACTATGGGCTATCCAAGGCCGAGAGCTCAGCACAGAACTAATTGCTTGGTCACCGCTTATACTACCTTTATCTCCAAGTTCGTACAACAACCGCCGAGCAGCACACGTTCCGTGCCGTTTTCTATGGAGCAGACCCAGTCACCGATCTCTCCCTACATGTGCCATGGGCTCCGCTCTCTACGTCATGGGTGGTCGGCTACGGTTCCTGGGTCACGCCTGTTACTCCTACACGTGCACGGGCTCTGCGCTTAACGTTATGGACTATGGGTTGGCCAAGGCCATAGGGATCAGTAGCAAACAAACTGTTCAGACACTACTTGAACTATGCATAATCATGTCAAGATTAAAACTGTGAAGATTTTTTCACCGAAATACAAGCAAACTGCATATACTGCATATACATGCACCTTGTAACATTTATTCGATAAATAATTGTTTCTTGCGCTTTCGCACGTTCTAACTACACTATCAAGATTTTACAGATGATAATCTATGAGCAGATTACTGAGCTCCGCCAATACCATCCGTCTCACCAAACAGATCTATATTGCTGGCTAGCGTCTTCGCTGCGTCCTCCACCTCATCCTCCAGCTGCTGGGTCTCCGCATCGCTCAGTCCTTCAGAGAACCCACCCTCTATTAACTGAAGGTCGATAGTTGGGTAATGGGACCGAACAACCGCGAGGACATGGGTAGCGACGGTCATAATGGCGTCGCGGTTGAAGATCTTGAAGTTCTCCCATGCTGCCTTACACCTCTAGATGACGGTGTCTGCACATTGCTGCCTGCCGTCGCGCTGAGTGGCCGGTTCCAAGTCAACACAGTCAAGCACTGGCTTAATTGTGGCGACTACAGCGTCGAAGTTCTCCTTTTGGACCTTGGCCTCCTACACCAGCACATCAAACTATGCTTTGGCTTTATGACGATAGCCTGCAAGTGTTACAATGTTCTGCCATACAAGGAAGCTACTTCAACAGTATTGTGAGGCACCCGCCTCATAGGCCCTCTTGCGATTCTTCGAAGCAGCATATACAACATTATTGTTCTCTTGAGATAAAGCATCACTAACAAACTCATTAAAATGAGTACACTTACAATTTCCCATAGTCTTCATAAATTTGAGGCTAAGTCCCCGCTTAAAACTAGCGATCTTCTTGGCATTAGTGTCAACAAATTCAGTAGCATACCTTGCAAGGTTATTGAAAGCCTACAGGTATTCATTCAAGCTCTTGTTCCCCTGGGTTAGCTTCATGAACTCCATATGCTTGATTGCCATGAGACCAGGAGGAATATAATTTCCCCTAAAAGCAGACTTGAACTGATCCCAAGTGATTTGGGCATTAGCGGGCATAGTGGACCGATAATGACTCCACCAAATACTAGCTGGCCCATGCAGTTGGTGGGAAGCATATTCAGTCTTCAGCACTTCTGTCAAGCGGAGCATACGGAATTTCTGCTCAAGAGTGTTCAGCCACTCATTAGCTTGGAGGGGCTCATCAGCCTCCTTGAAGATCGGTGGTTTAGTGTCAAGGAAATCTTTGAAGTCGCTATACTAATTTGGTTCTGGTCCTTGGCGTGCACCATGACCATCACGATTTGCAATCATGCGGAGAGCCTCAGCCATAGTGCACTGTCCTTCAGCAAGAATTGCCATCAATTCCATGGGTGTGGGCGGTGGTGGCGGTGGAAGATCATCATCATCACCAGCTGCACCAGTGGAACAAGTGCGAGGCATCTGCAATAATGAGCAACTAGCAAGTATTGGTGATGTTAGCACATTGGAGAGAAATAATGTAATTACGCCAAACTGAATTTACTAGAGAGATTGAAAACTTCATGCAATAAAACAGAGTCAATAATTCATTCTCTAGTCTCCGCATCACCAATTGATTACTAGCGCCATTCACAGTGCATTCCAACATGACAAGTTTTAAACTTAACCAACAAGGTAAGCATCCCGAAGGGAGCGGATTAAGGTACATTACATGCCAAGTTTGAATTAAAAAGGTACATCCAACATCAGTCATAGTACTAAGTCCATTACACCAATAACTGCAAAAGCTTAAACTAGTGAGACTTGCTAACTAACTACTCATCGAAGTGATCGCTATCCACATCGGAGACGCCCTAAACTTCTTCAGGATCTTCCTCTTCATTTGCAGGTTCAGCTACATTGACATCCATCTGCACGTCCTCTTCTTCATTGGCCTCAATCACTTGAGGTCCACCCACATTAGGATACCTTGGTATGGGGTGAGGAATAGGAAACAGATGGTTGTTCAGTTGATGGTGCTCAACCTGAAGCTCTTCAAGCTGCTCTTGGAGCTCATGCTCCCTTTGAAAAGCATTGTGGTTAGCCATGATCTAGCCCTGATGCCTTTCTTTTGCCAACTCTAAGGCTGCATCTCTATGACGGGTCAGACGATCCAACTCGTGTACTGCCTCATCTCTCTCTATGGTGAGGTTCATAAGTTGGTTATGAAGCTCATCTCTCTCGCGTGACTACTGTAGGCGATAATTTGCAATGCCCCAAATCTCATCTACTTCCCGCTGAGCTCACCCACATGCCTCCGCCCTACGGCGATACTTGTGGGCACGCAACCTGAACTTGTGTTGGGCTACCATTGCCTTGCCAGCTTCTTCTAACACACTAGAGAGGGTGTCCTGCCTGACTCGACAAAGCTTCAAGATGGCCATCATAGCACTCATTCCCACATTGTCGCTCTGAACACGTTCACCACGGCCTCGAACCAAGGCCTGGCCAACTTCTTGAGTCCACTCAACCTCTGTAGGAGCCACTTGGGGAATGGATGCAGCTGGTCCACCCACTAATTCATCTCCGAAGCTCTATGCTATGTCCATAAGCACATCAAGGGCAGCAACTTGAGCGGCTTCCCAGGGGCTTTGCCCATCAGTCTCAATGCTCCACCCATGCCACAACGGTCTCGTGGGGTTCTACGGCACTATCAAGGTCACAATGTACCATGGCACATCTCCCAATGGCACCGTCTGCCTCCACGTGTAGCGGGGTGCCTCCGGGTACCCAATTGAGCTTAGCACCCTCCAGAGCAAGGTAGGCGTACCAAACTAGTCCAAAAAGGTGCTGCTACTAGGAGGAAACACGGGCACGGCCATCTGTATCAAAAGGGATGCAATTCTCGTGAGAGGAATATTTTGTTGAGAGATGAAACATAATAATTGGGATAAGCAATTATAAGGGAGGGAGTAATGCAATATGAATGACATGAGTGAACATGATGCATGCTCGTTCCATACGTCCTCACAACCTAAGAAAAATTAAGTTCTAGCGGAATATACGGTGGCATACATACGTTCTCTCAATTAGCGGTAACTAGTCGATCTACACGGTGTGTTGTTAGCGTACCTGCAGAAAATTTCATTGCAGCCCAACCCAATAAGATATAATGCTAACAATGAAAGTAGTAAACTAAGATACTCTCCATATATACATCCCTAGATATATATACGTTGGTATCCAAACTACCCGACAGATATACCCACAATTAAGTACCTTCATATGCACATGTATGCAACATGTAAATATTCCAGTAACTACAACTAACTCTCCCCTAGACCAATAGTTGGACGGTCATGCTCTCACAACTCACACTTACCTTGGCGTAGAGGCAGTTGATCCATATATTACCATTCAAGCGAATGGCACCTATGTAATAGCACGCCGCATGGACGACGAAATAGAAACAATCAATTTCCCCCAAGTTAGTAATTATATAAGCCACCTAAAAGTCCTTAAGTGGGCTACAAGGGATGTGATCACCAGCACACTATAAAATTTCAGATTTTAAACACTTATATATAACTATAAGATGGAAAACCGTTTTTGCAACAAAAGCTTTTGTTTTTAAATACCTGTATAACATGTTTAGTGTTGAATCTAGCTCTGATGCCAGCTGTCACAGAACTGACTAATTTATAAGAGCACAAGTACAAAAACAATCGCCGAAATGATCAAATTCTCGCACTTGAGCCTATATAAACCCGATAGTCAATTGAAACCACGAAGGATTTCAAACCAACTTGCATACAACCAAGATCACAGTAATTCAACATAACACATCACACATTACAACAATTCATAGACGGTTTGCAAATAGATTACAACACCTCAGAGTCATCGTTACTACAAAACAAGTCTTGTAAAGTAGCGGAAGCAAATAGTTTAACTCACACACCTGAGTTCAAATACAAGTACCAGTTTGCTGATCACAACCCACAAAAGCATTCGGATAAGATAAACAGAGATCATGCCCGTGATCTAGTCTTCATCACCCACCGGGTGGAGACAATACTTATAGAAGCCCTGATAAAGAAGGTCATCTACAACAAGAGGGAATAAACCCTGAGTATGAGAATGTACTCAGCTAGACTTACCCATTGGAAACTAAAACAAATGACACCAAGGATCATGCGTAGCTTAATTTAGTAGATCTAGCTGACACTTTCTTTTTGCGAAAAAGCATAAGTAATAATGATCAACTCTTAACCTGAACTAGCAGTGACTTTTTGCTATTAACCTATCATCTATATTAGCACATGTACTAAGCAATCATTTGATTAAGATGCAAACATTAATAACCATAGCAGGTATAAATCGTGGCAACCTTATCATCATTATCCATTTAACCATATCGTTAAATTAATTGAATCTGCGTTGCCGCTGCTCAGTCAAGTTCTTACTATTCGGGAGAGATGGCGATTCCTATCCAGCTGGAGGGGTATTCCTAACACAACCCTTGCTTCCCCTGTCAGGGTTGCACACAAGTCACCTTTGGTACAATTCAGGAGTCACGAGTCTAATTAGTGCTGCAAAATTAGAGAACCACTCTGCCATGAGTGCTCGGTGACTTAACCCGCCCTTAGGCTTATGCCAATGGCTCTCCGCACACCCTTACTGCCATCCAGATTGTGACCACTACTCGCGTCCTTGACCTAAATCGAGCTACTAGGCTTCATGGTCGGAACGAGTTATTCGGCCAGCTAAATGTTAGGCTGTGTTCAACATGACATAAGGACATACAGTGTATCGGTCCTTAAACGACACAGACGGAGTCACTATGTCCAAACCTACACAAGACTCTGCCCGATCTTAATTCATTATTAACATGGTTTTTTTCCACGACAGCAAATATAACCAACCGTGATCCACCTCATCCTAAAGCTCGTAGGTGATAGGAATCACCGACTTCTACCGCACTAAGCATGGCTAAGCATTTAGTCCGTTCCTAAACTTAATTAGGATTCAAGTGCGATATCTGGACAAGGATAGATATATAAAGCAACAATTGGTTCCAACCAATTCCTATACTTAATGCATCATCAACGAATAAAAGATACTCAAGATATTTGTAAAAACATGGGAGACTTAAAATGCTCCGGGGCTTGCCTTTTAGGAAAGAGGAAGGGTGGTGGTCATGGCACTCGGGCAACTCCTCCTCAGCGGCTGCTTCGTCGATCTCCTGAACCTTGGGCTCCTCCTGGCTCGCTCCCTCGAACTCCAAAAGCGTCACTCCCTCCGACACACCTATTGCATGTATGTGCAAGATAAATATCATGGATGCACATGAACAAAGTTAGGAATGCTCGGGGAATGCACATGCTCACTGCAGTCCTCATTTTCTGACTTAAGCTCTATTCAAATCACTTTAACTTACCAAGTTTATACAATCTAATGTACAATTGCACATCTTTAGTTAAGGACCTAGCACCTGCACCTAAGCATGTTCTCAAGTTAGGCTAGCACCTAAACAATCAACAAGAATATCGCAACTGAGCATACACACAAACATTCGTATTTCAGCAAAACAGTAATTTATATAGCGGTACAGTAAAATGATCATAACCGAAGATCTACAAATCGAAATGACAGACAACAAGACAATTTGGAAAGCTTATGAAATTGCCTACAATTCATTTCAAACCTCAAGGCATGATTCTAACCTTTACCAGGTCGAATTTAGAGAACTACAGAATCAAGTCCAAACAAGACAGAGAGCAAGCAAAACTGTGATCCAACTTTGAACGACTGTAGCTCCTAAACTACTGGGCCAAATGTCACCAAATTTTGACAGGAGCTTGATACATAATTTATCTAAAACTTTTGTGTTCACCACTTTCCCATCAAATCAAAATATCATGGGGAACTTTGTAAAGTCCCGAGAACTGTCCAAAAAAACATAATGCAAGGAAATATTTATTAACTTATGTTGTAGACATATAATTGGACAAAACCAACTTTACTCACTTATCACACATATCACAAGAACACCAGAAAATAAAGTGTTCACTCCCAATTTATTTCTTTTAATGCCTTTCTTAATTTATTTAATTAATTAAGAGAAATGATAAACATATATGAAAACTGCACCATTAAATCTACAAAAAGTACAGTAGGTACTACATGCTCCAAGTAGACTACTGTAAAAATTTCATATCATTTGAGCAAGTATAACATCCTACACAAGAATGACAAGGCATAAAGGCTTAAAATGACATAATTAGGAAACCCTAGTGAAAAGTGTCAAGCAACAGATTTTATATTTTTCCTAGCATCCTTAAGGTACTAGGACATGCTCCAATAAATTTCATGGTCATTGGATTCATAGATAAATTACTAAAATTCACACAAGGATCATTCAATGATAAAAGGAAAATCTATAACTCAAAAACTATACATGCACTAACTCTGAAATTTTTACCAGAGCTTCTATTCATCAAGAAGAGCTTACCAACAAAAATTTTCATAATTTTTGGAGCATAAGAACTCAAGATATAATTTAAACAAGTTTGCATTCATTTAAAAACACATTTCAAGTTTCAATTTAATTCATCCAAAAATTCCACTACAAGTGTTCATGTCATATTTTTCCTAAATACTACACTTCACCATGATCCTAAAAAAATTGGAACCACCCCATTTGGGTTTACAAAACTGGAGATACCATTTTTACAAAATAGCAATCAAATCTGAGTTAATTGAACTATCCTTTGAATACCCGGTCACTGTCAGGCAGGGTCCACTTGTCAGCTGGGCCCTCATGTCAGTGACATGAAAAACAGGGGACACGGCTTGCTCGACACGAACCCGGCGGAGCTCATCGACGGCGGCGTCTCCGGCGACGATGACGGCACCAGCGTGACCACCTCGACCTCCCACGTCGATTGACACCCTAACCTCAAACTCTACCGACCCCTAAGTACCCCGGCCACGGAGCTCGGCGGCTCGACCATGGCGCACGGCGGCGCGCGGCCGTGTTCCGGCTTGACTGGACCGGCGTGGATGGTGACATCTTCACCCAAGCTTCAATGCGTGACGGAGAAGGCTAGACGAGAGCTAGGGAAGGAAGAGAGGAGCGGTGCAGTGCTGGCCACAGAGAGCGCAACTCCGGCGAGGTCCGGAGGGCGGTGGGAATTGAAATGTGGCCACTACCTTGGTTCACTGGCTCAACGGCGTGGTGGACGAGCTAGAGGAGGCTATGGCGGAGTTGTGGGTTAGCTAGAGGCAGCGATTTTGCGGTGGCGAGTGAGATAGGCACCAGCGTGTGCTTGGTGTCGATGGCGGAGGCGGTGCTGTCGCGGCGGACGCTGCGCTGAGGCGAAAGAGGAGGCAGGGCATTTGCGGGTGAGTGAAGAGGCAGCAGGGCGTCCTCCACATCAAGTCGGCCAGCATGCAACGCAGTCAGGGCAAGCCGAGCATGTGGCGTCCACGCGGCGGCCACCCTCTAGCCTCGGTCGGCCATGACCGGCCTGATCAGAACGGCCATCAAGCCTGATGGAGCCAACTGACGGGTGATCTTCGATGGTGCTTATCTCCTAATCGACTCGGCCAATTGCTAATCTAGTTGAACTACGTGATAGAGCTAGGTGAGTACTCTAATTAACTCAACATGAGCTCGAGCTAATTCGCCATGGATTTCAGTCTACAAGGCTCCAAAGTCCCCTTCATGAAATTGGAAAACAGCTCCAACACTTAGAAAATTTCTAAGTGCTGGAACAGCACTGATTTTAGGCTTGTGGGCCTTATTTGAGCATGTCCTGCACATTTTCATGACTTGGATCCTAAACAAAGTTTGTTCCTTATACAATTTGCTACAACTTTGCTTTAGGTTGCTCAGACATGCAAACACTCTAAGCTATACTTTTTAAATAGTCAAACCAAGGAGCTCTAGAGGTCAACACTAGTCAAACCATGACTTGGAAACTTAATTAGGCAAAATGACCCACATGAACATTGTTCCTAATGACATTCTAAGTATAACTAAGTTGCTTGATGGGATAATTAGCCACACCACACATTGATCACACCAAAATCAAGCATCACATGTATTGAAACAAGGAAAAACAAGTACTTTGTTACTTCTGTTTCAAAACCATGTTTCATGTGTTTCATGAGTTTGTGGCACTGTACTAGCTAACCATGTTTCACTAAAGTGAGTTGCACATGTTGCACTTGAGTGTTACACACTATTCATTTCCTACAACAATCACACATCGAATATAACAATATGTTGCAATGTTTCAAATGCATGTTTCGTACAATTCTAAGCTCATGAATGGATGAATGATGCTCATGTTTATGAAATGCAAGTGCAAATGTGGAAGCCAAACACCTAGGGTGTTATAGCGAATTATCTCCCCATCATGCTCACGCCACCCGCAATGAGCTGGTTTACCAGCCTTGCGCCGGACTCCATCGGATCATGGGAAGAGTTGAAGAAAGTCTTCACCGACAACTATATGGCCACATGTACTCGACCCGGCACCAAGCATGATCTCAGCCACATCAACCAAAAGCCATCCGAGCTCCTCCGTAGCTACATCCAATGTTTCTCTAAGATGAGGAACTCTATTCCCAACATCACGGAAGCTGAGGTCATCACCGCCTTTATCCGAGGACTCCACCATCGCGAGCTTCGCTCCAAATTCAACCGCAAGCCGCCCACCGACATCAGCGAGATGATCACTATGGCCAACCAGTACGCCGACACCGAGGAAGCCAAGGTGCGCTTCAATGAGGATGCAGGCACTCATCGCCCGCCTCATCGCTACGACGACTGCCCCGACGATTGGCGCCACATCGACCGCCGCCCTGACGACTGTAGCTATCATCGTGATAGCGGCCGTGATCGGATAGGAGGACATAGACCTGGCAAAAATCACCACCACCGGCCAGACCACATCATCGCCACCGTTAGTCAACCTCACGCCAAGCGCAACTATGACAAACAGTACCAAAAGATCCTCAATGGCCCGTGCCCTCTTCACAAGAACGCCAAACACAAGATGAAGGACTGCATTGGTTTGGCTAAGGAGTTTCGGGACAAGAGGCTCGACGACGACGCCAATGATGGAGCTGGAGGTCGCCGACCACCGAGGGACAACAACAATGCCTTTTAGGACCATGATAAGGTGGTCACCACCATCTTTGGGGGCCTCACCTCCATTGAGAGTAGAAGAGAGCGGAAGCTCGCCGCACGGCGGGTGCTCTCCGTTACTACGGAAGATGCCACCGCTAACCCCAGCTATCGCCCATGGTCCGAGGTCCCCATCACCTTCAGCAGGGCCGACCAGTGGGTGGATATTCCCTACATGGGGCGTTTTCCCCTCGTCCTCGATGCAACCGTACAGAAGGAGCTCTTCAGAAAAGTGCTCATTGATGGCGGGAGCGCTCTGAATCTCCTCTTCGCTGGAGCCCTAAAAGAGTTGGGCCTCAGTTTGTCCGATCTGACACCTTTCAACTCCACCTTTTGGGGTGTGGTTCTAGGCAGGGCCTCCAAACTGCTTGGAGAGATTACCCTACCAGTTTAGTTCGGCACGGCAAGCAACTACCGCATCAAACATATCAACTTCTATGTCGCTGACTTTGACACCGCCTACCACACCATACTTGGTCGGCCAGCTCTGGCCAAGTTCATGGCCATGCCATACTATGCCTATCTGGTGCTGAAGATGCCTTCGCCTACTGGAGTCTTGGCCCTACGGGCCAACCTTACCATCGCCTACGCTTGCGAGATGGAGAGTCTCGCCCTTGCCGAAGCTACTAACCTCTCCATCCAGATGGCTAGCGTGGTCGCTGAAGCCAAGACCGCGCCCGCCGGTGACATGGAGATCCTAGAGCTAGAACTTCCTCGCGCCTCCGCCAAGTCCAAGGAAGTCAAGGAGGTCAGCCTCGGCCTCGTCGACATCTCCAAGACCGTGAAGATTGGGGCTCACCTTGACCCCAAATAGGAAAGCACGCTCGTCTCCTTCCTATGTGCCAATGCTGATGTGTTTGCTTGGAAACCTACAGACATGCTAGGGGCACCACGAGAGAAGATCGAGAACTCCTTGAATGTCTCACCGACCGCCAAACCAATCAAGCAGAACCTCCGCCGATTCATGCCAGACAAGAAGGAGGCTATTAGGGTAGAAATAAAATGGCTCTTAGCTGTCGGATTTATAAAAGAAATGTATCATCTAGATTGGTTAGCAAACCCTATTCTCGTTCAAAAAAAGAATAAAGAATGGAGAATGTGTGTTGATTATACTGATGTTAACAAACACTACCCTAAAGACCCCTTCGGCCTGCCTCGGATAGACAAGGTTGTAGACTCTACCGCTAGCTGTTGACTGCTTTCCTTCCTTGACTGTTACTCCGACTATCATTAGATCTCCCTCAAGGAAGAAGACTAGATCAAGACGTCATTCATTATGCCTTTCGATGCATACTGCTACACAACTATGTCCTTCGGACTCAAGAACATCGGGGCTACCTATCAAAGGGCCATCCAGATGTGCCTCGACTAATAGATCAGCTGCAATGTCGAAGCCTACATAGATGACGTGGTCATCAAGACCAAGACCACTGACAACCTTATCGCCGACCTCGAAGAAACTTTTGCCAATCTGAATAAGTACTGATGGAAGCTGAACCCTTCAAAGTGCGTCTTTAGAGTTCCATCCGGTATACTGCTAGGCTACATCGTCAGTGCTTGAGGTATCAAACCTAACCCTGACCAGGTCTCCGCCATCACCAATATGAAACGTCCGACATGTGTTAAGGATATACAGAAGCTTATAGGCTGCATGGCTGCTTTAAGTCACTTCATATCACGCCTTGGCAAAAAAGGGCTACCTTTCTTCAAGCTTCTCAAGGCCTCCGAGTGCTTTTCTAGGTTGGAGGAGGCAGACTCAGCTTTTGAGCAGCTCAAGGCATTCTTAACAAAACCTCCGATCATGATGGCTCCATGTCCAGATGAAACTCTGCTAATATACATCGCCGCTACTTCTCACGTCATCAGCACCGCTATTGTCGTCGAACGCGAGGAAGCCGGGCACGCTTATAAAGTGCAACATCCAGTTTACTTCATTAGCGAGGTACTTAATGAGCCCAAAACTCATTATCCTTAGGTACAAAAGTTGTTATATGCCATTCTTATTACATCGCGCAAACTCCGACACTACTTCGAATACTACAAGATCACCGTGGTCACTGAGTTCCCTCTGGGGGACATTCTCTACAACAAAGAGGCCAATGGCCACATCATTAAGTGGGCTATTGAGCTTAGCACCTACTCCATCGAATTCAGAAGTAGACCTACCATTAAGTCACAGGCGCTTGCTGATTTCGTCGCTGAATGGACCGAGATCTAAGAGCCCATCGCCGCTACTTGCCCCGAGCACTGGGTGATGTACTTCGACGGTGCCCTTAACATCAATGGTGCTGGTGTGGGCATTCTGTTCATTACGCCAACCAAGGATAAGCTATGTTATGTTCTCTGGATACACTTTCCGGCCTCCAACAATGCCACGGAATACGAAGCGTGTCTCCATGGTCTCTATATAGCTATCGAGCTCGGCATCAAACGCCTCATGGTGTATGGGGACTCCGTGCTGGTTATCAACCAGCTCAACAAAGACTGGTCCTGTTCTAGTGAGAAGATGGATGCATACTACGCCAAAATCAGGAAGCTTGAAGGGAAGTTCTACGGTATCGAGTACCTTCACGTGCTACGAGATCAAAATCAACCTGCCGACCAGCTCGCAAAGATAGGTTCTTCTCGCATCGCGGTTCCACCGGGGGTCTTCGTTCAAGATCTCTTGGTGCCATCCATTAAAGAAGAAAAGGAAGTCGAAGAGGTTCCCCCTGCCGAGCAGTTGGTACTTGCGGTACCTTCGCCGATCGCCGATTGGAGGGAGCAGTTCATCAAGTACCTCACCAGCACCGAAGTACCCGCCAACAAGACCAAAACTTAACGTCTAATTCGCCGAAGCAAGCATTATGTGTTGGTAGATGGCAACTTGATGAGGAAAAGTGCCAAGGAAGGGATACTATAGAAATGCATCACCCAAGATGAAGGGGTAAAACTACTCCTCGAAATTCACTCTGGTTCCTGCGACAATCACGTGGCCTCGAGAAACCTGGTCGGCAAAGCTTTCTGAGCTAGTTTTTATTGGCCCACGGCCATCTGTGATGCAGAAGACCTTGTCCGACGTTGTGAAGGATGCCAATTCTTCGCTAACCAAATACACGTGCTGGCGCAAGAGCTGCAAACCATCCCAGCTTCCTGGCCCTTCGCATGCTGGGGACTAGACATGATTGGGCCTTTCAAACCAGCACCAGGTGGTTTCCGGTACGTATATGTCACCATTGACATGTTCTCCGAGTGGATTGAATATAAACCGCTCGTCTCAGCTACTACAAAGAAAGCAGTCGAGCTCTTCAAAGATATCACCCATAGATTTGGTTTACCGAACAGCATCATCACCGATCTCAGAACTACATTTACTAGTCATCACTTCTGGGACTTTTGCGAAGACTGTTGCATCTCCGTCAAATACGTCTCCGTTGCCCATCCTAGAGCCAATGGCCAGGTCGAACGGGCTAACGGCATGATCCTTGACGCCCTCAAAAAGAGGCTATATCAAAAAGAAGAAAGGCATCCGGGCAGATGGCTCAAGGAACTACCAGCTATGGTCTGGGGACTGTGCACTCAAGCTAGTCGTAGCACCGGTGTGTCTCCATATTTTTTGGTTTACGGCTCGGAGGCCGTACTACCAGCGGATGTTGCCTTCCAAGCACCTAGGGTGGAAAACTATGATGAAGAGCAAGCTGTAGCTGTTCAGACAGAGGACGTCGATAGGGCCGAGGAGGAACGCTTGATCTCCTACGTCCGCACAGCCAAATACCTAGAAGGCTTGCGGAGATACTACAACCGCAATGTAAAAGGTCGTTCATTCACCATCGGCAACCTCGTTCTCCGCAGAAAACAAAAAACCGAAGGGTTGCACAAGCTCTCCTCTCCTTGGGAAGGGCCTTACATCATCAAAGAGGTCACCCGACCAGGGTCTTATCACCTATGTGACTTAGACGGAATCGATGTTCCCAATTCATGGCACATCGAACACCTTATATGTTTCTATCCTTGAAACACTCTAGATATGTACTCTCCACTTTATGATAAATAAAGTTTTGGTCTCCATAATTTTTTTTCCATTTTTTCTCCATTACTTCTCAATCTCCACATATGGTCGCCGATCATTACGATACTCAATAACGAGCTCCAATACAAAATCACCGAACGATTTCTCTAAATCGCCGACCATGATTTCACCGAATAAGTTTCTCCAAACCTCCAAAGTTATCGCCGAACGATCTCTCCAAATCACCAAAACATTTTCGCCAAAAATCGCCTAATACGTTTTCTCCAAGTCGCCGAACACATTTCCTCCAAATCGCCAACGTATTACGTCACACGCTTTCTCAGAACCGCCGAACTTTCTCCTCCGAATCTCCAAAGATTTTCGCCAAACAAGTTTCTCCAAATCGCCAAACACTTTACTCTAAACCTCTAAGATATTTCGCCGATTAGCGAGCAGCCTATTTTCTTTTCCGTGCTCTGCGTTATGGGTGGTCGGCTGTGGTTTCTTGGTCATGCCTGTTTCTCCTACATGTGCATGGGCTCCGCGCTCGATGTTATGGACTATGGGCTATCCAAGGCCGAGAGCTCAGCACAGAACTAATTGCTTGGTCACCGCTTATACTACCTTTATCTCCAAGTTCGTACAACAACCGCCGAGCAGCACACGTTCCGTGCCGTTTTCTATGGAGCAGACCCAGTCACCGATCTCTCCCTACATGTGCCATGGGCTCCGCTCTCTACGTCATGGGTGGTCGGCTACGGTTCCTGGGTCACGCCTGTTACTCCTACACGTGCACGGGCTCTGCGCTTAACGTTATGGACTATGGGTTGGCCAAGGCCATAGGGATCAGTAGCAAACAAACTGTTCAGACACTACTTGAACTATGCATAATCATGTCAAGATTAAAACTGTGAAGATTTTTTCACCGAAATACAAGCAAACTGCATATACTGCATATACATGCACCTTGTAACATTTATTCGATAAATAATTGTTTCTTGCGCTTTCGCACGTTCTAACTACACTATCAAGATTTTACAGATGATAATCTATGAGCAGATTACTGAGCTCCGCCAATACCATCCGTCTCACCAAACAGATCTATATTGCTGGCTAGCGTCTTCGCTGCGTCCTCCACCTCATCCTCCAGCTGCTGGGTCTCCGCATCGCTCAGTCCTTCAGAGAACCCACCCTCTATTAACTGAAGGTCGATAGTTGGGTAATGGGACCGAACAACCGCGAGGACATGGGTAGCGACGGTCATAATGGCGTCGCGGTTGAAGATCTTGAAGTTCTCCCATGCTGCCTTACACCTCTAGATGACGGTGTCTGCACATTGCTGCCTGCCGTCGCGCTGAGTGGCCGGTTCCAAGTCAACACAGTCAAGCACTGGCTTAATTGTGGCGACTACAGCGTCGAAGTTCTCCTTTTGGACCTTGGCCTCCTACACCAGCACATCAAACTATGCTTTGGCTTTATGACGATAGCCTGCAAGTGTTACAATGTTCTGCCATACAAGGAAGCTACTTCAACAATAATTCTGACAAGGAGGAATTCACCTTTCAGCTCCTCAGCAAGTTTGTCCGCCCGCTCTGCTTCCTTTGCCTTCTCTTGGCAAAGTTGATCGATGGCCTAGCGCATTTGGCCGAGCTCAGCGTCTTGCTCTACAAGCGCAACAGTTATCACCGATAATGTGGTTGTTTAGCAATGCAAAAGTACATTCATTGATATACAGTACCTGCTTTCTACTTGGATACACTGTCAAGTTGTTCGGTTTTCCTCTCCAGCTGCTCGGAAGCACTTTTCAATTGGCCGGAGACAGCGGCCAGCTGCTCGGACTGGCTCCGCACCTGCTCGGACACAGCAGCCAGCTTTTCGGTCAGGACCCCCTTCTGGTATTCCAGGTCCCACGCGTTGGACTCCGCAAGGTCTCATTCGCGTCGGGCCCTTTAGATATTCTTCTCCGAGAGGTTCCTAGCCTCTTTGAGTTTTTTGTTCTTCTCAGCAAGGGGCTCCATTCGCTTTATCAGCTGGCGGCACTACTTGGCAACTCGAGTTATTTCCTGCAAATGCACAATGATAGTATCGTTATCCAATTCCAAAAAACAACCAGGACCTTTCTAGACACAGTATTAACCTTGATCTGTTTCATCACACCGGTAAGGGCAGTCTCCAGTCTCTCCTGAATTCCTTGGTGGTGTCCTCCTCTTCGACAATTACTATGTCGTTGCCGCGCTTTCAGAGGATCCGGACTGATTGGGGTCGAGGTTCATCACGCACGATCTCCTCCACCTCGTCCTCCTCTGTTATAGTCAGGGGCACCACCTGGGGCTTGGTGGCTAGATAGTAGGTCCGACCATGCCCTCCGAAGCATCGGGGAGTGTTGTCTGCTCCTTCAGCACCGAAAGCTTTTCCGCTCTAGATTCTGCCATTGCCGAGGGTGTTGTCGCCGACTTGTTCACCATTGTAGATAGCCTTTCACTGCCGCCAAGTCCACCAGGGGCAGCGATTGTCTCCCCCGCGTGCTGCCGAGCACTCGGGGACTCCAGGATGGGGTCTACTGGCATCTCCCCCGCTCCAGGGCTGGCTTCTGGTTGCTGCTCAGTCTGAGCGGGCGGGGCTGGATCTGTCGTTCGCCTTGCACTGTGTCAAATTAGTTATTCAGTCACCACAGAAGTAAAGAAAATATAGCAAAGTAACTTCAACACAAGGACACTTACGGTTTGGTCTGACGGTTCAATTTCTTGATCCAGCGATGCCTGCCCGAGCCTCCAGGCGCAGCCACGGGGTCGACTCCCGTACTCTGTGGGAGAATTCTCGGCTCTTCCTTGGTCGACCTTGGTTCTGCCTGCTGCTCTAGGGGCCTTTCCGCCTATTGCTCTGGGTCTGCTTCCGCTTGTTGCTCGGGGACTTCAGTTGCTCGCCCCACAGGGACTTCCGTCGTCTGCAGCGTAGAAATTCCCTCCGCCCGCTACTCGGGGACTTTCCTCGTCGGCGCCTCACAAACTTCTTCGCCTACCCCGGGTTGTTCCCCCAAGTGTGTGCTACGTGGAGGTTCTTTCGTGCTCGGGGGAGGATCCATCAGAATTTCATCGTCGTCAGACCAATCGAACACCGCGGTCCTTCATGTTCGATTGGTCTGATCATCACCAAGTGAGATGCCACCTGGTTTGCGAGGAGCAATAGCCGCTGTTTTCCTCTTCTTCTGGGCTGGCTCATCTGCCACCGTCCTCTTCCCCCGGATTTTCTCCAATACCAGGGGAGGACTCTTCATCCGACCAGCATCCATACCTCTAGATTCCGAGGAAACGCCAACGGAGCTTTCTTTAGGTTGAGCTGGTGGATGTGCATCCACTACCGGTGGCCAATCATTTTTTGGCACGCTCGAGAAATACACTGCCCTATCCTGCGAATGGATCTTCACATGAGTGGATCAGTCTATTGCTCGGCAATGACAAAATAAAAAACTTCTTGAAAACACACAGTTGGGATATTCACCTGAGGAGGCAGATTCTTGCAGTTAAAGGGTTTTGTGTACCCTGACAATCTGAATGAGGCAAGCAGAGCGAACAGCTCAGCAGTCCGCTCTTCAACTACGTTCCTAGACAGTATTTCTGGCCTCTCTCGGGTACCGTCGGTCTCCCCTTTGAATTCGAAGCCTGGGTGCGCCCTCTCTTTACAGGGCTGAATGCGGCGCACTATGAAACTTGTCGCTACCAATCCGCCATTGGTCCTCACGCCTTTTATTAAGCCAAGGAGTTCCTTCACTTGCTCCATATCATCGTTGCTCGGCAGCTCTGACCAACTCCTCTGGCTTTCTGGGATGTGGTCGGCGTTACAGCGAACCGCTAGGTAGCTTTGTTTCATGTAGAACCACCTGGTGTTCCACCCCTTCAGTGATGTGTTAAGTGGCACGATAAGGTATTCGCTCGCCATTCCATCCCACAGCTAAAGGTACACCTCGCCGACCACCTTGGAACCAGCGCCACCTCTCTTCTTCAGCCAGAATAGGTGACGGAAGAGATTGAAGTGGGGTAGGATTCCGAGGTATGCCTCATAGAAATGGATGAAGATTGAGATGTGCAAAATGGTATTGGGGTGGAGGTTGCACAGAGTAACCACCCAGAGCTCTAACAGATCCCTCAGAAATGGATGAACAGGAAATCCTAACCCACGCCAGAAATTGTCCTCGAATACCACTGCTTCGTCAGTATGGGGTGTTGGGAAGGACTCACCAAGGGCTGGCCGCCATTCGACGGTAGCACGGTCAGGGAGAACGCCGGCTTCCACCAATCTGTTTAGCTCTGCTTCTCCTATTCGCGATGGCACCCACTCCTCATCGCGTCGGGCCACGATGCCCATCTTCTTGGGACTAGTCTTCTTCGATTTCACAGCTCCTTTCTTTGGCGCCATCTCCTAGATCTGGTTAGGGTTTGGTGGCGGAGGCAAATGTGGTTGCGGATTCGGCGATGCGAGAGATGAGGAGGAAGATGAAGTGGAAAAGGTGGAAACGGGGTATGCGGCGGCACTGTTATAAAGCACTTTCCCCACCTTTATGCATTCAAGGGTTTTTTGGGAATCGTTCCCACGATCTGCGCCGCTCCGATTTCTCCGATGCGGCATATGGGCCATTACCTGGGCTTCTGCGCAACCACAGCCCATGTCCCCCATTTATCGCTGCCATCAGTTGCTACTCGCCGAATAATCGCTGACTTCTCCACCATTTATTGAGGCTCAGTAACCGTTACTGTACAACTGTTACTCTGATTTTTTCTCCAAGGTTGAATTTCTCCGATATCGTCGCTTGCAGCTCGGGGACTGACTGTCTGCTCGGCTGGTCATTCATTATTTCTATGTTTCTGACCCTGGCACCACATGACTATGTCATCTACTGTCAGGCTCGAGGACTAAGTGAGCACACTTCACCTTGCGGTGAACGTGTTTTATCTCGTTTTGGGGCTACGCCCGGGGACTGGCTGCCTGATCGGCTAGTTTTTTTTTATTTTTTCTACTTCAGACCCTATCACCGTATGACTACGTCATCTACTGTTAGGCTCGGGGACTAAGTGGACACATTTCACCTTGCGGTGAATGTGCTTGTTTTTTCTTGAAGACTCTGTGCCTCTTGAAGCTAATGAAGATTATCTTCTTTTCTCATGGTCGGACTCTAAGTGGGCACACTTGGTCCACTGCGAAGAAATTTTCAATTCTGGACTTGAGCTCCTTACACCCTTATAGCAAGCCGTACTTGGAATATGTTGCTCAGCTGCGGTTCACGCTGCTCGGCGATGGCACACGCAGCTCGGCAACTGCTCACAACTGCTCGGCGACTCATCGTGGTGGTCGGACCATGGGTTGGACTGCTCGGCTTTGGTTCGCACTTGCTCGGACAAGCTCAAGACGGCGTTGCATAACAGGTACAAGGCGCTCGGGGACTAGCTGTGGGGAGTACGACCTCGGATACCCATGGCGGACCATATGGGCTGCGCTCCCAGGGGCGGCCCAGCCCACAAGACAAAACCTTGCGCGGCACGATTCTGCTCGGCGCCTTCCGCAAGACATGGGGAAGATATCCTGAAGATGCTACGAGATCTGTTAGGATACGTGTGATCCCATGATTCTTGTAATCTGTTATTACTTTCCGGTTATCTCTCAGATCTAACCGACTTGTAACCCTGCCTCCCAGACTATATAAGGCGGGTAGGCCCCCCCTCCAAAATCACGGCATATCATACAATAGCTAATACAAACCAATAGACCACAGGAGTAGGGTATTACGTCATACTGACGGTCTGAACCTGTCTAACTCGTGTGTCTCTGTTGTCTTCTTGTTCTTGATCTCACGCTCCTCTGCCGATCAATCTACCTTCGTGGGATACCCCTCGGAGGACTGCCGACGATATTCTGTCAACAAGTATAAACCTTGTGTCTTTTTAGCACACCATTCGGGTCAGACACACAATAACACAAATTTATTCGTTGGTGTTTATTCGAAACACCGACACATAGCTAGATAAATTAAAGAAAGAGTCTGGCTATCCAGTTAACTTACTTTTTTATCAACAGATAGCGGCTTGGACAAATTCAGGCCCATATGCAGAAATTTTTGCTGCTGCTATTATTTGCCCTGATTCAGTATATAGTGAAGAAATATAGTCTACTACATATAGAACAAATACATGCCTCAGAAAGCTACATACTTGGGTTGTTTTGCAAAAGTTGGATCACAGGATATAATTGTAGTGGCATCGCAGGAGTGATACACATGGCCAAGAATTTTTTTTTCCGATCAAATGAATAATTTTTACTATAATGTGTTAGGCTTTAGTTCTTTTGTTGGCTGCGTATGTCTGGATAGGTAGATGTCGGAATTTTTTCTCCAAGGATTTGTTTTAATAAAAGCTTCATTTACCAAAAAATGTGAATGTGCCGAGATAATATTTGACTTACAAATTCCGTCAATCTCTTGCACAAAGAAATAGAGTCTAACAAGGTTAGGTTTGCTAGGCCTTTCAAAAGCACTTATTTCTTAAGGATATATTAAAAAAATCATAAAGATTATGAAAGTAAAGATTCCCGTGACAAACTATATTGTTCACATCACGGCGCAACAAACCATTCATAGCCCTAAGCTGAATTAAGTGAACTATGCTTTAGACATATTGAAGCGGCATATGGTGGATGCACTTGCACTTCGGCTTTAAAGTAGCTAGGCAATGCTGCACATGAGCTCGCACCAAGGCCTCCATTAATAATGGTAATGTTTCGAATTTTTTTGCACGGTGACAAACGAGCGTAGCCCAAACTTGATGATGACAAATTATAATTTTCACCTGGAGCAAACAACAAATGAGAGAGGTGGTAGAGGGGAAAAACGGTCTGGCTGGCTGCCATACATTACATGTGCCAAGCCATTTGTGATTTCTCGCTCCTTCATATCTCTCGCTTTGGATGGAGTCATGGACGATGGAGGGACCGTACCTTTTCCCCGGTGTCTCACCCGCTCCATTGCTGCTTTCGCACTTGCTAGCGTGCACAGAAAGTTAGACCTGGATAGCTCAAAACGGTATTGCTAGATTGTGAACTGGTTGGTGCCAGAATGGCAGAATCTGTCACTCGCCTCCTCCAACGTTTCGGCTGAGCTCAACTGCCGGGCCCTCCTTCAAAAGATTTGAAGGGCCAAGCTTTGCATTTTGCACCGGTAGGCCTCATTTAGTTTCTCTCCCTAAAGTTTATTTCCTATCACATTAAATATTTAATACATATATGGAATATTAAATATAGACTAAAAAATAACTAATTGTACAGATTACGACTAATTTGCGAAACGATTTTTTTAAGCCTAATTAGTCTATGATTTGACAATGTGATGCTACAGTGAACCTATGCTAATGACAGCTTAATTAGGCTTAATAAATTCGTCTAGCAAATTACTGAGAACTTTTGTAATTTATTTTATTATTACTATCCGAACACTCTTATGTGACACTCGATGTAATATCCCTAAACTTTACTCATTGGATTTAAACACCACCTAATTGTACCGTAGAAAGCAGTTATTTTCCTCTGGACTGTTAGAGCTCAGGTAACTAGGTTGTTGTCGTTATATAACCTATATATCAGTTCGGAGTTAAGTCTACAAGTGTCGCTACTTTTATACATTTATTTAATAATATTTGTTTTTTATCTGATATATAGAGTGACTTTATCAATTTCGAGATTTACTGATCTAATTCTTTTAAGGTGTAGAAAGATGGGTGTGCGTGCGCTTGTTTTATAGCGCACATATATATGATCATCTGCATTCATAGATATATGATTTGTGTCAAAGAATTTATGGTCCAACTAGTAAATTTTGTATGATGACAGTAGATTAGAGGGGGTAGCACATGGGACACATGTTTATTCCAGTTCAGGTACGGAGTACCCTACATCTAGTGTAGATGATGATCTTTATTGCTTGTGCCACTAGCACAGATAAGGTTTTCAGAGTCTGGAGTTTGGGGTTTCCAGAGGTGGTCTCCACGCCCCCCCACCCCCCTCCAATGCAAAGTCACGGTTAATCATGAATAATAGAGGCAAGGTTCATGTCCGCCTATGGAAGTCGAGACAAAAAAGAGCACCCATCCATTGGCCATCCTCGAGGCCTGCTGTCGAGCCCACTAGTCATCTACACACTGTCCTCGGAGCCATGTCGCTGTGGATCTCATCGGACCCGTCGATGGCATTAGGGTTGATGACGGAGGAGGTGAACCAGAGTCATCGCCATGCGGATCCGGGCCTTCCTCGCCGGAGCTCCCCATACCAACGGATCTGTCGCCGCGCACTTGGTGGGACCACCTCTGCCCCTTCGCATTCTCGGACGTGCTGCTGTGTCGGCGCCACGACATCAGAAGGCTACCCCATCCTTGCGTGGCCTCGGATGGGTCGTTGTGTTGCCAATAGCTAAAATAAAACATGGAAAACAAAAACAAAGTGACGCTACCACCTAACACCACCAACGAAAGGGGAGCGCCGCCAACGGAAGGGTAGACACCCACACGCCATTGGATCGTCCTCCACTATCACCCGCATGGCTCGATCTGCTGTCGCTGAGAGATCAAGAAGCGGGGAGAGAGGGAGGCAGAGAGAGAGAGGAAGGGGGCAACAACTGTAGTTGACGACGTGGTCGGAGATGACGTAACTGGCTCAAGGGAGCCCGACACAGCGGCATGTCTGAGCGCTCCTAGTTGACAACATGGTCAAAGCAAGACGACATAACACACTTGAGGGAGCCGGATGGCGAAGTGCCCAAGCGATCATAGTCGACAATGTGGTGGGTAATTTTAATGCAAATTTAGGGTTTTTAATATATTTTCATAACAGCATATGTGTATAATTTTTAATATAATAGACTAATTCTATGTTTATTATTGCCGATGATCAAAATCGATCAAATTAAAGATAAGATGTTTCTAATTATTGTGACAACTTTTAAGATCAATTTACCCTTTTCTTTTAACGTGTCTGGTAGGAATTGTTGTGAAGACTCTATTTAAGTCTCTAATTAGTAAATAATAATTTTGTGCTTATAAAGCTATGAAAAAAACACGACCTTACACAGGTCGAGAAAACATGTGAACTCTACCCATGCACTACGGTATTCATAATTCATGTGAGCCATGTGAGAACGACCACGACCAAGGTCCGGCTGATAGGAGCACTATATCCGGTCAGAAGGATCACAACCGTAGCCCAATAAAAGAGGGATTTTTTTTAACCTTAATCTAAAAATTCACTTCACAAAGAGTCTGAACCAGGATATAAGAAATGATACTCAAGCCACAAAATGAACTATTTTGTCCTCTCTCCTAATAAATACCTTGCCAACTCAGTAGATTTGGTGATGTGGTGTAGCATTAATTGGAAATGAAAGTCCATTAAGACTGGCCTAAAGGTTTCTTTCACGAGCTATGGATAAAACAAATAGATATTTGTTATATCCGTAATTAAGTACAGTAGATACCAAATACGAATCCTATTAGTTAGAGTATCTCTAAGAGTTCCCTAAATCCCTTCTTAATTCTTGTTTTTAGCAAGATTCGAAAAAATATCTCTCCAACAACTCCTAATTCATCCTTTTAATCTTTTAAAACTTGGAAAAAGTCACCATATTCCGCGTAAAGTTACTCGCTTCCGAGTTGCGCGTATCTTCTCTCTCCCGCGCGTGTTTGTCGGTCAATCTAAAGCGGGAAGGGCGTGGAAAGAATAAAGAATAGGAAAGGGTTCATGTATATAAAAGTGATAAGGATAATTTAGAAATAGTATATGATTCTTAATGTAAAATTGTCTTCTATATTTTAGGAGTGTATTATTAGAAACTCTTAGAGATGGCCTTCTTAATTTCTTTCTATATTTTTTTAGGAGTCGTAAAACTTCATATTTGTAGGAAGAAAATATTGGATACTCTTAAATGTTCTTAGTATGTTCCAGCACTGTATCTCTATTTAAATCTATCCCTTTTATTTAGGCAAAATTTCCATCTTTTTTTAGTATCACTAACAACCTATGTGAATGTGCAAACTATACCCTCTCCTCCCTAGATATCAGATCATATTGAAGACAAAGTGGACGTACCGCGCAAAGTATATTAATAAAAAAGGGAAGGAAGAAGTCCGTAAGGGCAGTTCCAATGAAAGAAACTAGTAGTTCCTATAACATAGGATACCGCACCAAAAAAAAGTACTGCTTTCCAACCCATGATTTCTATGAGTAATAATTATTTTCTCTTTCTCTCTCCCAACTCTATCTTCTTTCTCCAATGGGAGTGTGGCATGAGCCTCCTAGAAACGGGTGGTTTCTCCCCAATGGTGATTTCATGGTTTCTTGGTGCATTGTGAAGAGACCGTGACGCCTAAGAGGGGGGGGGGGTAAATTAGGCAACTTAAAAATTCTAACTCTAAACTATGGCCTCTTTTTCTAACCCTAGCAAAACCTATGCAATAGATAAACTATCTAGATGTGCAACTATGGTTTTGCTAGTGTGTTGCTATCTCTACCGCAAACGTAGTAAAGTAATCAATGTAAATGCGGAAGCTAAAGAGCAAGTTAGAGATATGCAAACTCCCGTCGACGACTCCGGTATTTTTACCGAGGTATCGAGAAGCGCGCAAGCTTTCCCCTAGTCCTCGTTGGAGCCCCTTGCAAGGAATCCCTCGCAAGGGCCAAGCTCCCGGTCGATTAACTCTGTGGATAGCCTCGGGCCTTCTCCACACGCAAGTGGGTCTCCGATGTGCCTCTCGGCAAGCCTCTCCCGGATGCTCCCCACCGTCTTCACTATTAAGCTTCTGGCCAAAACACCGTGGGCCTTGTTCCCTCCGATACACGGTGGCGGCCACACCACAAACGCGGTTGGTGTGATCTCGCAAGACTTCAAGCCCCACTGATGTACAACAATGGTACTCGCAAGCACCGAGTGGTAAGAGGTATGCAAACCTCACTAAACACTAGGCCGAAACCTAGAGCAAGCGCAAAAGCGGTGGTCTAATCAACCTAAGCACTTCGCAAAGCACCTATGCTAATCACCTGATGAATCACTAAGCACTATGCAAGTGGAGATCACTAAAATGGTGTATCAACACCCTTGGTATGTTTCCTCAGCTCCACACTTCTCAAATGGCTGGTTGGGGGTTGTATTTATAAGCCCCACTGAGAAAGTAGCCGTTGGGGTCAAATTCCCGCGAAACTACTACTGACCGGACGCTGAATCATCCTGACCGGACGCGTCCGGTCGTCCCGACCGTTGAGCCGGCAATATACTGATCGGACGCTGGCCAGCGTCCGGTTGCCTGCCACCAGACATGTCCGGTCGTAGATTTGCCGCTCTGGAACCTCTCTGTACTCGATCAGACGCTGCTTTCTTACGTCCGGTCGGTTTTGCCGCCCGCGTCCGGTCGTCCTGACTGTAGAGTCATCGGTCCAGTGTCCGGTCATCCTGACTGCAGAGCCACCGGTTCAGCGTCTGGTCGTCCCGACTACCGAGCCACCGGTCTAGCGTCTGGTCGTCCCGACTGCCGAGCCACCAGCGTCCGGTCGCCTCTGTGAGCTCGTTTTTCGCGATCTTGCGTACGGCTTGGTTCCAATCTTCATGCTTGGACTTTGCTTGATCTCTTGGGTCTTCTCTTGTGCTCCTAAGGTCTTTCTTGAGGTGTTGATCATTGGATCATCACGTCGCCTTCGTCCAAGTTACGTCTTGCACCCTATTGAACTACAAAACAAACACTTGCAAATTCATTAGTCCAATTTGGTTGTGTTGGTCATCAAACACCAAAATCCAAAGTAAATGGGCCAAGGGTCCATTTTCCTTACAATCTCCCCCTTTTTGGTGATTGATGCCAACACAACCAAAGCAAGCAAATAATAAGAATTTGGAAGTTAAAAACTACCTACTTGCTAGGATGCAATGCAAATGGCAAGTTTATTTGATACTTAAAGACACCAATTGAAATCATATATGGTATTAAGGGATACCAATCGAAGTCAATTGTAAGATACCAATTAAAACTTTACTTAAAAGCTTGTCTTTTCCTTGCAAATGTCCCCATGTGATATTATGGATTAAAGCCTAGCTTTCTAAAAAAAATTCTCCCATTACTTAGACTAATCCATAATTCACTTTTCTCCCTTTCTCAGACTATTACTACTTGTAACTAAATGCTTGTCTTTGGTCCTTCAAATTCTCCCCCTTTAGCATTAAACACCGAAAAGGAAGACATTAGTAGCACAAGGGAGAGTCAAATTTTGTGATCCTTTGTATAGAGTGAAATGGATCACCAAATTTAACTCTCACATTATATAGACTAAGCTCCCCCTAAATATATGCATACATATGGTAGAAAGCAAAGCATATGCATAATTAGCAATTTATTATACAAGAGAGTTTAATCTATATAATGCATGGAGAAAGCATATAAATATGAAATAAAATCAACATGATGATGCTAATTGAAGAATGATGCTTAACTCCGGGGACTCCAATTTCCTTACAATGAGACTACTACACATGTGATAGGTTTGAAAAAATTGATACCATTTGAAAAAGTGTTAGTCTCAAAGCATCCAAGTTGTAGAATTGCTCTCCCTAAATATGTGCATGCAAATGTGGAACACTTTGTAGGAATTATGCACATTGATTTTAGAAACAAAATACTACTTGAAAGATGACATCTCATGAATGTGAGAATCATTTTCAAAAATAATATTCGGGAGAGATTATCTATAATTTGGACTTTGGCACATATTAGATAAACAAAAGTAAGACAAGCTATGTGTCGTGCTTCTAAGCAATTTTAAACAATGTAGGTTTGCTCTAAGGGTTTGATAAAGAAACTGAGCAAGCCTACCATATGATATACCTATTGAATGCATGACAAAAGATTTAAACATGTAAATGTAAACATAGACATGAAAGATAACTAGATGTTTTAAGAGTATATCAATTGAAAAACAATACCAATTGTAATAAATATTAATTGAAAGTAATGACATCTAGTTACCTAACATGGGAAGGGGAATTTAGGTCCATTGTATTCACTAACCTACTTGGCAATGACTTTATCCATCATGATGCACCCCATGAAATGCACCCAAACTTTGCCAAGTCTCCAAATTCCCCGAAGTCCGACAGACTTCTCACTTCCCTTTCAGGATCCAAACCTTCTTGGTGCTTTTCATGTTTGAAATGATTTTCTTTGGCACCCAAAAGCGTTTGACCCCATTGTTGGCTTGCTTGTTCACCTTGATGGCCACCACCTTATCATTTTTTCTTCTTCAAGAGAGATAAGGTGTGGAGGACTTCTTGTCCACCTTATTGGTGTAGGTGTTGGAGAGCTTGCTTGTTTCCTTTTTCTCTTTCTTCTTTGCTCCTCCTTCATTCTTCACCTTGCATTCATAGGACTTGTGACCTTCCTTGTGGCACACGTAACAAACCACGGTTTGTCCTTCATCAAGCTTCTTCACTTCCTTGACGGTGTTATCTTGATGAAGTTGGGTTTGCTTCGCCTTGCCTTTCACTTGAGTCAAGTCCTTGGTGAGGCGAGCTACTTCTTGCTTGAGTTTCTCATTCTCCTTTGCATCCTCTTGTGTGCATGTATCTACAACAACTTTCTCAACACAAACTTGGTTGCATAAATATGAGTCTAAACATAAATCATTGCAAGAAGTAGAGGCATCCTTTTTAGACATGTTAAAGATAGAACTTTTCCTTTTAGATGCCTTGGTGGGGATTGTGCTAACGGCTTCAAGATTAGCAACTTTATTAGTTAACTCATCACAATGTTTGCACATGGTTTCCATTTTAGCACGCAAACTATTATATGCTTCTTGTGAGCTAGCTAACTTTTCTTTTAATTTTTTATTTTTCTTTAAGAGTTGCTCATCATTGATTGTACATGCATTTGTTATTGCACTAGTCTCAAGTTTCTCAATTTTAGTAGATAGTTCAACATTGAGATTAGCAAAGTTCTCATATTATTTAAACAAGGTTTTGTATGCTTTTTGTGAACTATCTAGCTTTTCTTTTAAACTTTTGAGCTTCTTTTGTTGACTAGTGCAAGCTTTAGCAAATTTAAGATTTTCTTGCATAAGTTCATGATAAGGCATATCATCATCACTATCACTCTCACTAGAAGAAGAGCTTTCGTTACCTCGTGCCATAAGGCACACACGAGAGGAGCTTGATGATGAGTGCTTACGGCGTCGCCTCTTGTGATGGGGTTCTTCTTCACTTGAAGAATCATCCCATGATCTTATTGATGTGAGGGCTTGGTTATTGCATGCCTTCTTCTTTGTCTTGGGTGTGGGCTTGTTTAGATAAATTTCCACAAAGTGCCCCAATTCGCCGTATCCATAACATCCTCTCTTTCTTTGCTCATTTCTTTGATTTATAAAAATGAAATCTTGAATTTAGATGGGCACACCCTTGACATTGAGCCTTTGGATCATCTTCTCCACCTTGTTGATTACTTTGATTGATTCTTCATCAAGATCGAAGGTGGAGGAGGAAGATTGATCATCACTTGAATCATCATCATCATCATTGTCCTCATCTTCTTCTTCATCTTCACTTGAGGAGCTTGAGCTTGAGCTTGTCTCAACTTGTTTGCCCTTCATCTTCTTTTTCTTGCTACAAGCGAGAGCTTTGCCTTTGCTTGATGAAGAAGCTTCTTCTTGACCCATCTTACGTGACATTTCAAATACCACTAACTTGCCAATGACTATGATCGGGGTCATGTTGCTCAAGTCCTCCATGTTGTGAAGGATGGTGATGATGCTTGCATATTTCTTTTGTGGTAGCACGGAGATGATCTTCCTCACGATGTCCGTATCATCTAGCTTTAATAATCCTATAGAATGGGGCTCATTGATAATTAGATTCAAACGAGAATACATATCACGAACAAGCTCATCATCATTCATAGTAAAGAAATCATAGTTTTGCTTTGCTTGACAATGTTTTTGCTCATGAACATTGCTTGTGCCGTCATGGAGCTCTTGGAGTTTTAACCAAATTTCATGTGCTGTATTTAAAATGAATACTTGGTTAAAAACATCCATACTAAGTGATTCAAACAAGCAATTTTTAGCTCTAGCATTGAAGTGCATTTCTTTTTCATCACTCTTTGTGGGTTTTTCAGGATTCTTGATGGGTTTCGTCCCGTCACGAGTGACTCTCCATACACCCAAATCAACCGCCTCAAGGTGGCAAGTCATTCTAGCTTTATAGTATGGAAAGTTAGTGCCGTCAAAGTGCGGAGGCCTAGCGGTATCTATCCCAACCACTCTAAATAGCGTCGGCTCAACGGCGGTTAAGCCAAAGGTCTAAATTGAGCCAACCGGCTCTGATACCAATTGAAGGAACCGTAACGCCTAAGAGAGGGAGGGTGAATTAGACAACTTAAAAATTCTAACTCTAAACTATGGCCTCTTTTTCTAACCCTAACAAAACCTATGCAATAGATAAACTATCTAGATGTGCAAGTATGGTTTTGCTAGTGTGTTGCTATCTCTACCGTAAACGTAGTAAAGTAATCAATGTAAATGCGGAAGCTAAAGACCAATGTAGCGATATGCAAACTCCCGTCGATGACTCCGGTATTTTTACCGATGTATCGAGAAGCACGCATGCTTCCCCCTATCCTCGTTGGAGCCCCTCGTAAGGAATCCCTCGCAAGGGCCAAGCTCCCGGTCGGGTAACTCCGTGGATAGCTTTGGGCCTTCCCCACGCGCAAGTTGGTCTCTGATGTGCCTCTCGGTAAGCCTCCCCCGGATGCTCCCCGCCGTCTTCACTATCAAGCTTCCAACCAAAACGCCACGGGCCTTATTCCCTCCGGTACACGGTGACGCCCAAACCACAAACGCGGTTGGTGTGATCTCGCAAGACTTCAAGCCCCTCCGATATACAACAATGATGCTCGCAAGCTCCGAGTGGTAAGAGGTATGCAAACCTCACTAAACACTAGACCGAAACCTAGAGCAAGCGCATAAGCGGTGGTCTAATTAACCTAAGCACTTCGTAAAGCACCTATGCTAATCACCTGATGAATCACTAAGCACTATACAAGTGGAGATCACTAAAATGGTGTATCAACACCCTTGGTATGTTTCCTCAGCTCCACACTTCTCAAATAGTCGGTTGGGGGTTGTATTTATAAGCCACACTGAGAAAGTAGCCGTTGGGGTCGAATTCCCACGAAACTGCTACTGATCGGACGCTGAATCGTCCTGACCGGACGCGTTCGGTCGTCCCGACCGTTGAGCCGGCAATATACTGATCGGACGCTGGCCAGCGTCCGGTCGCAGATTTGCCGCTCTAGAACCTCTCTGTACTCGATCGGATGTTGCTTTCCTGTGTCCGGTCGGTTTCGCCGCCAGCGTCCGGTCGTCCTGATTGCAGAGCCATCGGTCCAGCGTCCAGTCGTTCCGACTGCCGAGCCACCGGTCCAGCGTCCGGTCGTCCTGACTACCGAGCCACCGGCGTCTGGTCCAGCGTCCGGTCGCTTCTGCGAGCTTGTTTCTTCGCGATCTTGCATACGGCTTGGTTCCAATCTTCATGCTTGGACTTTGCTTGATCTCTTGGGTCTTCTCTTGTGCTCCTAAGGTCTTGCTTGAGGTGTTGATTATCGGATCATCACGTCGCCTTCGTCCAAGTTATGTCTTGCACCCTATTGAACTACAAAACAAACACTTACAAATTTATTAGTTTAAATTGATTGTGTTGGTCATCAAACACCAAAATCCAAAGTAAATGGACCAAGGGTCCAATTTCCTTACACATTGGGTCAAGAGAAGACCTGATTTCTTCATGAGAAAACTATTTCTAGGACTTTTGCTTTCTTTCTTCATTAATTACGTTATGTCAACGTTTTACCTACGTGATAAGTCATTTAATGAGGATAAAAACCATCGTCGATACACCATTAGGACTGCCCTATATACTCCAAATCAAGTTGAAAAAGGACTGCAAATCGAATCAAGAAAGGGATTCGCTCTTTTTTCAAACCAGAAATCACCTCTAATTACAACCCCATAAATTCATACATATCATCTCAATCCCAATCCCAATCCCAATCAGCAACAAGATCGACTCGTTTCTCAAGAAAAAAAAACAGATCGAATCGAAGCAATGCGGAGTAGCCACCAACCAGTAGGGGTCTCCCTGCTCCTTGCTCGCGACGCTGCCACCGGCTGCATGCTCGCGTCGCTCCACACGCGGCCCCCCTGCTCCCTTGCTCACGCCAAGTTGCCGAGATCCGCTCCCTGCTCCGAGAACCGCTGTGTGCCGGTCACCTGAGTCGCCCGCGTGACACGGGGCGTCGGGATGTTGGGGCGCCGGGTTGCGTTGGCGCAGAGGCGTGCGGGCGCGATGGCAGTGGGGCGCAGGGCGACCAGCCTGCGGCGTGCAGACGCGAGAGCGGGAGCAGCATGCGCGGCGGTCGTAGGTCGATGAGACCATGAGAGATGCGGTCGCATGCGCGTGCTGTTCCGCAGTCTCCCTGCTCCTTGCTCGCGACGCTGCCACCGGCTCCTTGCTCGCGTCGCACCGCACGCGGCCACCCTGCTCCCTTGCTCACGCCAAGTCGCCGAGATCCGCTCACTGCTCCGAGAACCGCTGTGCGCCGGTCACCCGCGTCGTCCGCGTGACACGGGGCGTCGGGATGCCGGGGCGCCGGGCTGCGTCGGCGCGGAGGCGTGCGGGCACGCTGGCGGTGGGGCGCAGGGCGACCAGGCTGCGGCGTGCGGACGCGAGAGCGGGAGCGGCATGCGCGGCGGCCGTAGGTCGATGAGATCATGAGAGATGCGGTCGCATGCGCGTGCGGTTTCACGACACGAGTTACTGGATAAGTTTGGGAAAGAAAAAGAAAATAAAAGGAAGAGAAAGAAAATAAAAGGAAATGAAAAAGATCTAATTTACTTTTATTTTTTTTACATCCGCAGTCCTCCTAATGCACGTTTCTGTTTTTTTTGTTTCGCTTTTCCGTGTCCTCCATCTACATTTCTGATTTTTTTTCCTCAGTTTTTTTCGTTTTGTTCTCAGTTTTTTTCGTGCCCATAACATCTCGGTGTTTTATTGGTCCCGCTTGATTTTTGCGTTTTAGATTTTTTAGCTTGTTTTTTTTGCCCTTTTCTTTTGGGCCGGTGGCTTTTTAATTTCCTTATAAACATAAAAAATATAACATAGATATGTTAATGTGGGACTTTGAGCTATTTATCTTTCTCTAAGAAATAGACTTTTATCATCAAATTTGTCCATATAGTTTTGTTTAAAAATAAAACTTATTCTTATAAAAATCAACCAATGGTCAAACTAATCAAACCAAGATTTAAAATCTTATATTTAGTTTGTTGACTAATATCGTAAAAATAATTCTATCTCTACATTCGCTGATGAAGTTTGCTATGTAAAAAATTGAGAGAGATATCGGATATCTTACCATAATCATTGGCGACCTTCCGTGGAAAACCCTTGGCCCCTGTCCTCGCCAATTCTGGACCGGGTACGGGGTAGAGTGAGACTCCCATATAAATAAATAGATGTCTTATTTCTGTCGTTGTTTTCATCATTCCATAGGTTTTTTTTCTTTGCTACAGACAAATTTGCTAGTTTGAACTTAAATGTGATAAATAGTGTTATCCAAATTCATTCGATCCCATGCGCATTCCACCTGAATCCATCCCCAACATGAGGAAAGAGAGGGCGAGCTGCATTGCCAATCGCCGAACTAGGGGTGACCTGCAGGCACCGGGCATGCTAGATTCTCAGCACTGATAGTGCTGATGGCGGTTAACGGGTAGGCTTGTAGGACCTTAAGAGTGCAGGAGTGGCAGTGAGCCAGTGAGCGTGGAAAGGGAAATGTTGGGGAAGACAGCAGGGCCGGAGGTGGCAGCGAGCGTGGCAGGCAGACAAAAAGGGTCAGGGGCCGAACAATCCAGTTCACTCCCCAGTCCGTTCTAGTAGGATGTGCAAAGGAAGAGTGCGCGCGACGCAAAGCCAGGGCAGAGGCGACCACAGTAGAGTAGAGCGGAGAGCCAAGCAGCCGATTTGATCGGGACTAGCCGGGGAGCCACCGCCTGCCGGAGACTATGCTCTCCCTGACCGCGCTCGGTGAGCCGCTAAGCTGCTTGCTCCTCCTCTTCGCCTGCCCCTTTCTAAGGCGCTTGCGGTTTCTTTCTTGGCGATGAATTGAACAGTTCCTTGTGGTTTCTTGCGTGTTCTTGGGAGTTGTAGCCAGGCATTGCGCTGGTTTAGGTTGTTCTCGGTTCCCTGATTCTTTCTTGTTTGGCCTAAAGAATTTTCGCTGTCTTCGTTTCTTGAGCATTTCTGGTGATAGCGGATGAATTCGTCACCCTCCTTCAAGATAATTAAACCCCTCAGATCCACCAGGTCATTGATCTTGCTGATGCTGCAGCACCCGCCTGTAGTAGTAGGCAATTGATGCATCCCCTGCCCTCCACAACCCTCCCATCCCCTGCAGAGGAATCACCAATATGGTAGGTGCTAGTACAGTTGTTGATGCTGGAACAAGAAGAAGGCGGCCTGGAGCAAAAGAAAGTGCATAACACGCGAGGCAAACTCACATCCTAGATTTGTCTTCGTTGTGCGTCTGGTCCGGCAGTATGTTTGTGGGGGTCATGGTGCTTAGATCCTTGTGCGCGTCAGTCTAATTGTCAAATGGTCGTCATCAGGTTGATTGCATGATGTACTAGATATTTTATTAATATTTGATTAAGCTTCTCTGGTTGACTATCTGGCTAAAGAACCTGCCTTCTGTTTGGGCCTGTTGTAATCAAAGTGCTATTTTAATAATCCCAACCTTAGCGTGCCGATTTCATGTGATAGTCTGACTACTAGCGACAAAACAACTGCTACCGATAGTGCACTAGGATACGACGAATGTGGAAGGGCCAAAGTGTGTTAGGTGCTATGAACTTGGTTGGTGAGTTGTTGGCTCCGTTGGCGTGATGTTAAACTCGGCTTATCCGCTTATTTTTTTATCCAGAACAGTGCTTTTCTCTCACAAATTCCTCCAGATTCTTCCAGATTTCTCCAGAATTCCTCCAAGCAAACGGGGCCGTTAGCTGGGTGTACAACAAACATTTAGCTAGCTTTTATTAGATTCATCTCAGCTAATTTTTAGCAGCTAATAGAGCTGGTTGGATCCAAACACCCCTTAGTCACCCCAAACTTCGCATGCCGATTTCATGTAATGGTTGGACTACTAGAGACAAAATAAACTGCATAGAACCCCCTGCTAGTCTCAACCATCCACAGGCGTTTGCTAGAATAGTTGGGTCTATCCATACTTTAACTACATTGTCCGTTTCTTTAAGAATGTGTTTTGGTGTTTATTTTGCTACAAGGGTTCCATAGCTGGTTGTCATGTTTATTTGTGGGGCTTTAAGAATGTGTTTTGGTGTTTATTTTGCTACAAGTGTTTACCGACTATTATTGAGTTTTGTTTAAAGCATATTATTGTTGATTTCTGCTCCTTGACAAGTTGAGATGCTCTTTGTCCTATGTCTTGAGGCATCCTCCTGTAAGTGTGAGTGAGGCGGAAGTAATTGAATTTGTTGCTGGCTGTGAATGGTCGAATAAAACCCGAGCCCAGGTAAACAACTACCCGAGGCATTTCATTAAGAAGACAATTTCAACACAGGGTCGAGAAAAAGGGTTGAAAGGCCGGATTCCCCAGGAACACGCTAAAAGTGGCAGAAATCAGTGAAGTGTGTGCAATACTAATCCAACAACCAAATAGGTTAGAATTGAGGGGGCTTGTATATAAGAACTAGCTCCTGCTGGTTGCATATGTTGTAGAAGCCTCATTCCCTGAAATTATTTTTTTGCTTCTTCAGCCTCATTCCTGGTTTTGTATCCAAGTTGGTTGTTCAACATCAGTTTTCTTCCTTTCTGTTTTCTGAATAGATTGATGGATATCTTAATTTTACTTACTTTTGGAACTTCAGACATTCAAAAGGGAATCATTCGAACAAGTGATAGATCCAGCTCTTCTCATGCTTAACTGATATATATTCAACATATTTGATTGTCACAATTGGCATGGATCGACGAAGCTGGCCTTGGAAGAAGAAATCTTCTGATAAATCATCAGACAAAGATGGTTTACAGAGACCCAATCAAGCAGAGGTTCGTGTTACTCTTTGGTTAGTTGAAATTTCAGTAAATATTTGATCAACACATGTATTGGTTCTATGCCCCATTTGTGGAAAATATTATATGTTCCTTATTTGGCTATTTGTTTGAAGTATTTTCCTAGACCATGAAAATGATATAGAAGCCTCACTTTGCTTCCTTTCTTGAAATTCTGGCATCCGATGGCTACAGAATGGCCTTTGCTTTTAGGCATTCATTTTTCTTTGCCACCGACCCTCTTCTTTTCTTTTTTCTTGAACACGTCGGAGAACTGCGTATCATTGTATTAAGAAGAAAAAAGGGGGAACCCTTACAAAACAGCACTCTTCATTTCAATGGGTTATTTTATGTAAGCTCATTCGCAACACTGAAAGGAAGCCTGTAAGGCTGGTCGTGTAGTACCTTTCAGAAGGATGATAATGCACTGTTATACCCTGTTCTTTGTTTAATTCATACATTTGCATCTTAGTATCTTCTCCCATGGTAGGAGACTTAATAGTGTCTGGTCTACTTACATGTCCATTTAACACTTTTAATTGCAAATTCATAGGGTACTCTGGACCATGACCAAGCCCCCAACCCACCTAGGGAATGAATTCACGGAATTGTACATTACTTGATTGCTGTGGAGCAGTTTAACTTTGATAACCATGGTACATGCTTTGTGTGCATTTACTGCCTATTTCTGGAAACAATACTTCTTTAGTAGTACCAAAGTATAACTGTGAGCATGTGGTAAAATTGAGAATGAGATGCTCACCAGCCACTATAGCCTTCTATGTGCCTAGGGATTTTCTTACACTAATTGTTGAAATAACTTTAAACCCCTTGTATCTTGTTCATAACTCATGGCATGACATGGTGCACATAGCATGCCAAAATATACATTTTTTGTTGTATGTTGCTTTCCTTTTCCTTTCTTGTTTTTTGTGTCAAGACTTCTGTATAGGTATAGCTGCAGTATTGCAACGAGTAATTGGTGCTAAGGCATATAACTGATTTATTCATCAACTGCTCGTCATTATCAGTTACCTACCTCCACTGTTGACATTTCCAAAATGAAACTTTTTAAACTAATGTAGTGATTAGTACCCTTCTTGATTGAGGGTTCCCTTGTGAATTGCTTTCTTTCTTTTGCAGGATGAGGAAGTTCCAAAATACGTGCAGATTTCACCAGAAAGATATTCACATCTTACTGCATCAGAAGAACAAGTTGAAATACTGAGTGCAAAGATAAAGATACTGAATGACAAAATATCTGCTGCACAATGTGAGATGAACACCAAAGATGCTATAGTAAAGCAGCATGCTAAAGTGGCTGAAGAAGCTGTATCAGGTGAACCTGATTGCAATTATTTTTTACTTTCCTCTTTTTGATGAAGGGATAGTTATATAACCTGTCAATTTTGATTTGTCAATGAGTTTGGCTTTGCAATTTCCATTGAAACTCAAATTGATGGAAATGTACGTGGTAGCATTATGTATGGATGGAATATATCTTATAGTACTTCGGCATCACCTTCCAATTGTTATGTCGTAGTGAATTCAGTTATCTAGTAATCCATAAAACTAATATATTTATTTAATGTCAGGTTGGGAGCAAGCTGAAGCAGAGGCCTCAGCACTGAAACTTCAACTAGAAACTGTAACATTATCCAAGCTAGCAGCTGAGGAAAGAGCTACCCATCTGGATGGAGCTCTAAAAGAATGCATGAAGCAAGTGAGGGCAGTGAAGGAAGAAGGTGAGCAAAAGCTGCATGATATAGTACTTGCAAAGACCAAACACTTTGAGAAGATAAGGGCTGAACTAGAAGCAAAATTAGTTGACTTTGAACAAAAACTGATTAGAGCTGGTTCTGAGAATGATGCACTCTCAAGGTCTCTTGGAGAACGGGAAAATTTGCTGATGAAAGTTCATGAGGAGAAGGCTCAAGCAGAAGCCCAGGTTGAAGTACTAAAGAGCACTATCCAGTCAGGTGAAAAGGAGGTAAATTCACTGAAGTATGAACTACATGCTGTCTCTAAAGAGCTTGACATTCGCAATGAGGAGAAGAACATGAGTGTTCGTTCAGCTGATGTAGCAATCAAACAACATATGGAGGATGTCAAGAAAATATCAAAACTGGAAGTAGAGTGCCAAAGATTACGTGGCCTTGTCTGGAAAAAGTTACCTGGGCCTGCCGCATTAGCTCAGATGAAGATGGAAGTGGATAGCTGGAGTAGAGACCCAGGAGACAACCGGCGTTTGTTTTCAAGGAGTTCTACATTCCAGTATCCTATGTGTGCATCTCCTGATTATGCTCGTGAAAACTTGCAAAACATGCAGAAAGAGAATGAGTTGTTAACAGCCCATTTGTTGTCAATGGATGAGGAAACCAAGTTAAAAGGTGCACTGTCAAAATGCAACCAAGAGCTACAGGCATCAAAAAATATGTGCGCTAAGACTTCAAGTAAGCTTCATAGTATGGAACTGCATGTATTGAGTGCTAACCTATACATGAGCCCAACAAATTCATACATTGATACTTCTGCATCAAGTCGGAAAGGAAGCAACCCACCAAGCCTAACTTCCATGTCTGAAGATGGTGTTGATAATGCAATAAGTTGTGAGGAGGCTTGGGCTAATACTTTGGAATCAAAACTGTCACACATCAAGAAACATAAAGGAGGCAAACACACTTTGACTGAAAACTCTAATCAGATGGGCCTCATGGACGACTTCCTGGAGATGGAGAAATTGGCATGTCTTTCTTCTGAAGCTCAGGAATGTGGGGTCATTGTTGACAAGGTTGGTAAAGTTGAGTTGACAGAGAGCAACAAAATATCATCGCCACCTTTGCAATCACCTGGTTCTTCATTTAGTAGTGACCTGATTGATAAGGCCCTATTTTTGAAACTGCATTTGAGAATTTCTGCTTTGTTGAAATCTCAATCACCACAGAATGATGTTAAGGTACTGGATGGTATCAGGAATATCCTAAGAGATATTGAAGAAGAGGCAGAATCTGTGAACAGAAACAAAATACAACATGATGACATGGTCGAAGTTGCTGGCAGTGGATCTTCAACAGAGGAAGTCAAGCCCTTGGGCACCATGGATCAAAGGCTGACAAAAGCCATTTTGAAGATCCATGAATTTGTCAAGTTACTTGTAAGACGAGCATCAGAGTTACAAGGAAGTTCTTACTATAATACAGTATGTCAGAAAGTAGAACAGTTCTCATCATTAGTTGATGATCTTCTGTCTGATGGCAATGGTTTAAATGAGATCGTGATTGCATTTTCTGAAATATTGCTGGGAAGTGAGGATAAACTCACATTGTTGAAAGAGAGTGCTAATGAGGCAGAAAGCAATAGTGTCGATTGTGTTGATAAAGTAACGTTATTGGAAAACAAAGTTTATCTTGAGCCATCTCAAGGTAGCCTGTCTGACACTTGTTCACTTATGCTGCATTCATCTTCTGACCCTGAATTCGAGGGTCCGAGTCCTAGTGATGCATTTGATATTAAATCTGCAGTGCAGATATGCGCGCCAGAGGAATATGAAAAACTGAAATTGGAAAAGAGAAACTTAGAGATGGAATTGAAAATGTGCAATGAAATGGCTGAAAGTACAAATCTCAAATTAAGTGAGATGGAGAAAAACCTTGAACACCTTAAATCTAAGTTGGCTGCACATGAGAAATCTAATAGCTTGGCTGAAACACAATTAAAGTGTATGGCTGAATCATACAAAACACTTGAGTCACAGAAGGTGAAACTAGAAGAAGAAATAAAAGTTTTACAGAAAAAGATAGATACTTTATCAGCTGACCTTGCTGAAGAAAGACAGAGGCATAGATATCTCGAGGTGAAAATGGAAAGGTGATTTTCTGTGCTTTAGACTATTTCTATCTATTAGGTTATAGCAGTTTTAGCTTCCTAAATCTATTTATTGTTTCTTATAAAATCATATATTCTCTTATGTTTTTCTCTTTTCTGTTATCAAAGCTATGAGAAGGATTCAATGTGGGTACCAAAGGATTTAGATACTAAACTGAAGACGGTATGCTCATAAGTCCCAGATCTTTAAATTTCTTTTTCCCCATTCGTGTAATGATTACATATGCTTCTTGCTTCCATTCTGGTATTATTTTTGCTCAGCCCTCATTGATCATTCCATATATTTTATTAAATTAAAGACCAAAGTATACAAATACTGCTCCCCACCCTTTCTCCTTACTCTGTATTTTTCTAAGTTGATGTCTTTAAACATGAAAATGCTGCATATTTTTACTTTAAATGCTAGATGGTCAATATCTCCTTTTCGAATGATTACAGGAGAAAGAAATAGCTGCTGCAGCAGAGAAACTTGCGGAGTGCCAGGAGACGATATTGCTTCTTGGTCGGCAGCTGCAAACCCTGCGCCCTCCATCAGAATCATTGAGTTCTGCACTAAACAAACAACTGGTGGGGAAATTTCCGGAAGATCAAGTAGGGCCAGCTCAAGGCACACATTCTAAGAAAGCATCAGGTCAATTTGATGCAGATTATACATTCTCAAATGCCCCAGGAACAGGAAATGTATCCCCCCTGAATGGATATAATACACACAAAAGCCCTACTAATGTAGGAAGCCCTTACTTTGCTTCACCGAGCAGTTCTAAGCGTCCAAAGCACAGATCAAGATCGTCATCTTCCTCATTTTCTAATGAACCAGAGAAACAGGGTCGAGGATTCAGTCGGTTATTTTCAAAAGGCAAGAGTGACCGCTAGCTGCCTCATCCTACACAGATTTTTTTTTTCTGTCAAGGTGAGCACTGAAGACCAAGATTTTGACAATAGCAGCTGAAAATCCTGTATCATGCTGAATGATACCTGGATTTAACGAATAGTATTTGCTTGGGGATGAATTTTTTCCAGATTTCAGTGCGATAGTTTTTCAGGTTTCATTTACCCATACTGCAGTAGAACCTCACTGTAAATTTGCTTTCGTTTGTGAAGATTGAAGATGTTTCATCTTTTGTGTTAGACTTTCTTACTGGAGGCAGAATTAACCTAAGCTTTGTGCTATAATTTTGCTTGATGTACAGTTACTGTTAACCTAGTATGTATTTATGTAATGTGTTTGAACAATTGTTATCTAGTCTTGTCTGTAAAATGTTAAAGACCCTTTGTGCAAATTGATTACTTGTTTTTCTCCTGTGTCCAATAATACTACTGTTGCAACTTAGCTCATTTTCTTCTTCCTGTTTTCCATGATCTAACATGATGGATTTACCATCAAAGAGTTAGGTTCTTTGGGCCCTGCTGTTCAGCCATATACTTTTGAGTGTACCTGTTTAACTGCATCACTCATAGGGGTAGCTTTGCTAGTTCTACAAGTAGGGTTAGTACTTAGTAGCAACAACAATAGGAGCACAAATGATATCATCAATTAAATCACAAGTGACTCCAACGCTTGCTTTTTCAATAGGTTCCTCCCTTTGAGCAAGAAGGGCGGAGTGAGCTTCTTTGACCTTCTGATGAGACTCTAGTAGAGCCTCATGAGTGGTCATACGCTCAAAGGATTGCTCAAGAGCCTTATGTCTCATGCCCAATTCCTTAAATTGGGGCATGGCCCTCTAACAAAATCACAATGAGTTCCTCCTTGGAGGGTTCCGCATCCTCAGTCTCACTACCATCACTCTCATTGTATTGTACCTTTGGGCCCTTGGCCATGAAGCAAGTAGGAGTGTCAAAGATGGAAGGCTTCTCAAAATCACAACGAGTTCCTCCTTAGAGGGTTCCGCATCCTCAATCTCACTACCATCACTCTCATTGTATTGTACCTTTGGGCCCTTGGCCATGAAGCAAGTAGGAGTGTCGAAGATGGAAGGTTTCTTGTTGATGGCGATGCCCGCAAATGACTTGGAGGGAGTCTTTTCATCATCACCATCACTTGTGGAAGCATCGGCATCCCACTCAAGACAATATGCATGCCCCTTCTTGAACGACATGCTCTTGAACTTGACATACTTGTCCTTAAATATGTATACCTTGGCGTCCTTGACAGTGGAGGTTCCCTCATGATTCCTCCAATCTCTTCCACACCTTGTAAGTGGGTGTCTAAGAAAAAGCTTTAGCCTACGAGGCTTGGTTTGTTGCTAAGGGTTATACCTAGAAGGAAGGTAAGGATTTCTTTGATACATATTCACTTTGTCACTAGAATGACCATTGTTCGACTGATATTCTCCCTGGTTGCCTCTTATTGTCTTCTCGTTCATCAAATGTACGTGAAGACGACTTTCTTTAATGGAGAGTTGGACGAGGAAATCTACAAGGATCAGCTCGATGGGTTTATAGTAAAAGATGAAGAGCACAAGGTGTGTCAGTTATTGAAATCATGTATGACTTGAAATAAGTACATAAGCAATGACACGAGAAGTTTAACAGAATTTTAACTTTCGTGGGCTTTGCCATTAAGGAGGCTGACAAGTGTATTAGCCCCATTGCGGGCCGTATCATTTATTTATATTATGTTTGTATGTTGATGATATTATGATTTTTTGTACAAACATTGTTGCGATTAATGAGGTCAAGTCTTTTTTATCAAAGAGCTTTGACATTAAAGCTATGGGAGAAGATGATGTGATTTTAAACATCAAGCTGATTAAGGATGACATTGGAATTACTTTGTATAATCTTACTATATTGAGAAGGTCTTGAACCAATTTGATTTTATAGATAGCAAGCCTTCTCCAACACCTAATGGTCCCAACGTGACATTGAGAAAGAACAAGAGCATAGCTAGAGACCAGATTAGGTACTCAGATTATCGGTTCACTCATGTACCTAGCTAGCATAGTAAAACCAGACATCTCTTTTGCTGTGAGTAAATTGAGTAGGTTCATGTTCAACCTAGGTGATGATCATTGGCTTGCACTGGAAAGGCTCTTACATTATCTTAAAGGTACAATGAGCTATGTGATTCACTATTCTGAGCACCCAGCTTTGCTTGCGGGATATAGTGATTTGAACTGGATATCTGATGCTGATGAGCTCTACACCACAAGTGGTATGTGTTTACTCTTAGAGGTGGCACAATGTCATGGAGGTTTTGCAAATAGACTAGTTTGGTGAGGTCAACTATGAAAGCAGAACTAACTGCTTTGGATATAACTACTACAGAGGCATAATATCCACATGTCTTGATGGATTTGCTAGTAGTTGAAAAATCAATATTGGCTATCCTTATGAACTGTGACAACCAAACGGTGATTGTCAAGGAGAACAATACTGAGGATAATGTGAAGTCAACAAGACATGTTAAAAGACATTTGAAGTCTATCAAGAAATTAAGAAACTATGGAATAATAGCTGTGACTCATATTCAAACAACCAAAAACTAGGCAAATCCCTTTACAAAAGGGCTATCACAAAATGTGATAGAAAATGCATTGAGGGAGA
This sequence comes from Miscanthus floridulus, assembly GCF_019320115.1. Lineage (NCBI taxonomy): Eukaryota > Viridiplantae > Streptophyta > Magnoliopsida > Poales > Poaceae > Miscanthus > Miscanthus floridulus. Next base: position 103,839,758 of record NC_089580.1, on the reverse strand, counting down.
TAGGTATAAGACCTATTTGAGTTTACAATAGCGGTAACCCAACCTTTTTGATCGGAGATCACATAACTAAGGATCTAGGAAGAAAAAGCTATGGGTAAACTGAGGAGAGAATCTATAATCCTCTCTAAGTGAAGATGTATGGCTGGCGACGTGGCTTAATGTGTTTCCATTGGCTTTACACAAGCAAAAATTCTATCCTACAAAGAGCATTCTTAAAATAACACATCTATTTGAGCCTGACTATGAAATGTCGCATTGGGTGATCTCAAGTAAGCTCATGAAGTGATCAGGAGGTACAACCCACTACTAAGTTTTGACCCTTATGCCACGCTTTTTTGTCGCAACGACAAGATTTGGTTGTAATATGGGGTGTTATCACAACCATTTGCACTTTTTGTTGTGATAGATGGGATTTTTGCCACCCAAATTGTTTCGTGGCCCTTGGTGCGAAGATCGTTGCAATAAGTAAGTGTTAACGTAGCCAATTGTAAATTGGTTGCAATAAGTGGTTACTGTTGCCATGATTTGATTTGCGTCGCGGGTAGTTTTATTAATTGGCGTTGCAATATTGAGCTGATATTGCAACTCCTTAGTTGTTGGTTGCGATAGCAGGTCTATGTTGCAACGAATATGATTCGTTGTATGTAATAGTCGCTTGTGTTGCAAAAGAGTTGTATATATAGCAACGAAAAAATAAATCGTTGCAATCACTAAGGTTCGGGAGCACAACGCTTATAGGATTTTTTTTTAAAAGAACGATGTGTAACCACGTTTCAAACCTGAGACCTTTGACTCTTAAGGAAAGCTACTCACCACTACACTGTAATTCTATTCTTGTCCTTAGTAGCCACAGAACCTTATACAAATTAATAGCATGTCTATGTTGCAACAATTATGTTTTGTTGTATGTAATAGTCTTTTGCGTTGCAAAATGATTGTACATGTGGCAATGAAAGACTACATCATTGCAATACCTAAGGTTCTCGAGCACAATGGTTAAGTGAAAAGATTGAATAAAAATTCACCACCAGGTTTCGAACCTAAAACATCAAAGTTCAGAAGATAGGTGCTTACCACATGTGTTCGTGTCATTGGTAGCCACAGGAACCTATACAAATAATGTAGAACCCATTTAGGTATTGAAACAAGATCTGATCTGGTACGTTACACGTACGTAGATGTGCACGATCACTTCCCCAGTCGTCGTCGCGGCCCTCCCTACAGCCAGCATCGTCACAGCCTCCCTGCAGCCGGCGTTGTCGCGGCGCCCCTTTCCTGCAGCCAGCATCGCCACGGCTCTTGAAGTTCTAGCAGCCGGCATCGTCACGGCCCTTGAATTTCCAGCAGCCGGCGTCGTGGTGCCCTAGTTCCTTCTTGCCCGTCGACGAGATAAAAAGAGGGAGCACCGGCCAGTGCACCATCCTTCCTCGGTACGCGAGAAGGAGCGTTCAGCTAGTGCCACCACGTGCCCTCCATCATCGACGAGAAGAGACGATCAGCGGCCGGCCTGCCATCATGGATGAGAAAAAGAGGATCATGTATGCATGCATTATTGCAAGATGTTTCATTGTTGCTTTTTCCCTGTCTCCGATAAATTTTATAATGTAGTGATCCCTTCAATTAACGTGCTGCAGGAAAGTCTTGTGACATTTGGACTTCCAAGGTAATGCTGAACCTTGTAAAATATGCTCAAGGAAGAAGTGAGAGAAAAATGTGAACTTGTGCGAAGTTATTTGATACTTTTGCAGACATGTTTTCAGGAAACAATGAACTTGTAATAATTGAAGAGGCTTGACTCCCTCTCAACATTTGAGTGTTTCTTGGATTCCATATCCATGCTGTAATAATAGACTTCCAAGAACTGATGCTGCACTTTCTGGATTGTATCAAAGAAGATGATGCAGCATAAAACTCATGCGGGCTGCTAGTGCACAACAGGTCTCCACGTCCATGCTCAAAGCATATTATTATATATGAACATATAAAATTTTCAAAAACACAAACTTATAACATCAGTATTAATTGTTTCATTACTTGAAAACATCTAACGGTAGATAATCAACACAGTAATTATATGGTGCAGAAAAGGGTAAAAAGTACACCAACACACTACCTACCAGCATCAGCATGCACCACTTGCAATTATTTATACGACACCAAAAGAGAACTACCACATCAACATGCCCCTTCAGTTCCTCAGCTTGTACTTCTGATTGAAGGCGTAGTAGAGCTTATCAAACCTCTTATCAACTTCACGCTTTACATCGTCATTCCTATGCATGTTTGTCTCCTACAAATAAAGGATAAAAATTTGTACTTTCATTTCCTTTTTATATAGAACAATGCATAACTTCCCATAGGTCACTAGACTAATACATTCTTGTTTATATGTGTTGGAGAACTATTAGACACTACCTCACTCTTTTCAAGAGCTAATTGGTAACTAAGTTGTGCTCATTTTATCATGACTTTTTTGTGGACAGACCTGCACTAACACTACCGTGCCATGAGCAATAGATATGATTTGGGTGTAATTCTTGTTTTGCTGTGTTCTTAAATACAGAGTGCACCAATCCACAATTTATAGAGACATTTGTCTACATTTGTCCTTGCTGCCCCTGCATGCTTATTAGGCACATCTAATGCATGAAAGGTTGCTCCTACACCAAATATGTAAATAATTAGTTTAGGATTTAATTCTATTTCACCAGTCTTAGTTAGTAACTCTGTTAGATGTCATGCGCTCTTGCATCAATTGCTGAAAGTTTATCAAATGTGACCTTCCATGTAGAACTAGGAAATATAGGAAATACATTTATCATACGTGCTGAAAACTGCAGCTTGTGCAGTTCTGATTGGGTGAATTATTCCGTGTAGTAAATTACCATCTCTGTGATACTTGATAGTACTAAAGTTGTAGAGGGTTTAGAGATGTTTCTTGTCATGAAAGTTCATGATTTTAGCCTTGGAGAATTGGGAGTTATGAAATTTAGATGTAGCCTGTCAGGTTTTGACCTTTGCTCTGCACATCATTGGGCCTTTGTGATTTTGGATATTGATAACTGTAGAATCTGATTTTAGAAATAACTAGAAAGATGTAGAGAATCTCATGGGCTTTCCGTATTGTTAAAGAATATTTTTTCGTTGTCTAAAACTCTAGTTATGATTTTCCTAAGCACTGTACTGCTGCTGCCTTAAAAATTCGGATACTTTGATAGCAAAATGGTTGTATGTATAGCATTTCATAATTTTTCGTTCTACTTTTACTTAATTAAATTGACAGGACCCCTTCCATAGTTTTGATTAATTCTACTTTTACTTAATTACAACTATGTTCTATATGAATCTCTTTACGTTTTATGCATGAAGTAGTAAACCTAATATTTTTCTAATATCCCAATCTTTTTCTTCTGGTCGGTAGTTGGACAAGGTTTGAGTGGGAGGCTCATAATCAAGTGAGGACATAGTCGAGGTGATGACATGTTGCGCTGCTAGGAAACCCTCGAGTGCTGCATAGATATTAGGAAGTCTTGTACTGCTGCAAGTTTTAAAAAGTTGTGAACTAACGAGTGAACTGTACACTCATTTATAATTTGAGCTGCTATTTGAATGGCTTGTCAAGTTATTGAATGATTGACTATAATTAATATACGTGAGTGCAATCGCTTTTGTTATGGTTTATTGTTTTTTGCAATGATGATTTATTAAAGCACAAATCAAATGCTACTAGCGACATGACCAACGTGGCAGTAACATATGATCTCTCACAACGAATAAAATTGCGTGGCAAATGATACTATTGCCACGGCACAACGATCATGGCAATAACGTATGATCTCTCGCAACAAATAAAATTACGTGGCAAATGATACTATTGCCACGGCATAGCGACCATGGCAATGACGTATGATCGCTCGCAGTGAATAAAATTGCGTGGCAAATGGTGTACATTCCACGGCATGGTGGTCGTGGCAATAACACCTTAGGCAATAAAATTCTAGCGTGGCAATACAGACTATTGCAACGACGTTGATCGTGGCAAATGTCTCTATTGCTACGCTATCGATTGTTTCATGTACCACCACTTGGTACAAAGACGGGCGTGGCAAGTGCTTATATTGCGACGACCGTGAATGTTGTGACAATGTCCTATTGCCATGCTTGGCAACAGACAACTATGGTTGCAAGAAACCCCAGCAGTTGCAACGCCAAACTAGCAATGGTTGAAATATGTTATTGCAACGTGGCTTATTGCACTACTGAAATATCCACTTCTATGACGAAAATCTTAATGACGAATCCAAAACCGTCGTAGAAAAGCGCTTTTTATGATGAATATTTCTGTTTTGTTATAGATCAGTGGTGACGATCCTGCAACACTCCCTTTCTATGACGAAATCAGGCATCGTCACAAAAAACATCATAGAAGAGCACAAGAGTTTCGTCACAGATCACCTGCGCAACTCATCTGTGACAATCTCCTTTAAAACTGCGACGAACAGGGCTTTGTTATTGAACTAATTACATATATGTGACAAACAATATTCGATCTGCAACGAACGGCTTCGTCATAGATCTCCACACGATACTTTCTCCATCCGACTCGTCATAAAAGTCTCCCCTCGGTCCTTTCTTCGTTCGATGAGTACCTACGGGACCCTTTAGCATCCGACCTGTGGGACCTAACAGCTTACGTGTCACGTGTACCTGTGGGACCATTCTCTGTCTCCATCAGACCTGTGGGACCCGACGGCTTGTGTGTCACATGTACCTATGGGACCATCCATCCTATGGGACCTGACGGCTCACGTGTCACATGTACTTGTGGGGCCTTTCTCCATCTCCATTCAACCTGTGGGACCCAATGGCTTGCATGTCACTTGTACCTTTTGTGCATCAGGGTCTAATAAATTCAAAAAAAAACCTCAATGCTTCGGAGTCAAACCCGAGACCCGGAGGAAGGAATGCACGGTCTTTACCATTGCGCTAGATGCCTGGTTGTATTGACGTGTCTTTGGAGTCGTTATAGTATTATATTCTCTGTGTAGATGCCCTATAGGTTGACCTATATTGGATATTTTCCTTTTCAAGTGGAAACAAATCTGTGTCCGTTAGACTAGCGGCGGAGGATCCTTGGTGTGCTGTGGTGGCTTCGGTGTCCTTTTAGAGGCCAGGCGGCGGGGCTTGCCGGTGGAGCGCGGCGACATTGGCGTCCGTGTCCGTTGTGTGCCGCGGTAGAGATGACAGATCCAATCTATAGGTCTCCTTTGTCGTCTTTTTCTGTTCGCTTCACTATTTTGGTCCTTGCTTGAACATGAGGTATACAAAAAATATTCTAGCGTTGAAGATCTGGTTAGGCCAATGATATGATGATGAAAAGAACTAGGAGGTGACACTTGTTGGTTTTCTGCTGATACCTTGATTTTCTACATATGTTCAGTTTTGTTACTGTAAATGCCTATATGCAACTAGGCCTGTTAATTGTCAAGTGCTTGCTTGATTATACCTATCTGTCTAGGCAAACAGACAGACTCATTGCTTCTGTCTTCAAAACTGTTGTAATTTCTGTCCTCTTAATCTTTGTCTGCCTCCTAAGCTCTGAGCTCGTGTACTGATTATAAGTGTGATGTATAGACTTGATTTAGCTAGAATTGTAATGGTTATAGCTCTATTAATGGCTACTCTAGTTTGAGTTATATATCTATGTGGTGCTACTCTAAATTTGTTTGAAGTCGTACCATAAAAATTGTTAATGGTTGTTAAAGTTGCACTTTGGTATTAGTTGTGGACTTCACTGTTGGATCTTTGTTGGATTATTTTCCTCTTTAATGATCTTTGTTAAATAGAGGAGGCCCCCAATAAGAGGAATGCACTAGCCAGCCTCACGGAGGATGTCGTTTTTGAGATCCTCCGCTGCCTCCCTGCCTGCTCCTTGTTCTGCTGCAAATGTGTCTATCACTCCTAGAAAAACCTCATTTCAGACCGCAACAACCATAAGAAGCTGCCCAGACTGTGGCAGGCTTCTTCTACGACACCGACCAAGGCTATCGATGTTACACCAGAGTCACTGGTGAACACCCCTCCTTGTCCTTCTTGCCCTTCACCTTGGCTAATATAGCTGTCTCAAATATCTGCAATGGCCTCATCCTGTGCTGGTGCTGAGGGGCTGATGGATCATACTGCTATGTTGTCTGCAATCCAGCAACCAAGGAGTTCAAGGAATTGCCACCTAGCATCCATTCTGTTGGTGAGGCTCGATTGGGGTTCGATCCGAAAGCCTCCTCACACTTCCATGTGATTGAATATATAGAAGAGGAGTAGTTTGATCGGTGTAGGGGTGTGGACATCTACTCATCTAAAATTGCAGCATGGATCTGTAAGAAATCTAAATGAGGCTAGAATGTTTGTGTGATAATTGAGAGATCAAATAGGAGATCATCAGAAACTATGTATCTTAACGGTTTTCTGCACATTATGGGGTACTCATGGTGTTGTCAAATACTTGCTGTGGATATGGAGGGAGAGACATGGAGAAAAATTCCTTACCCGTGTGGTTTTGAAGGTTCCATCCATCAAGCTCAGGGACACCCTTTTTTGAAGAATGCTGATATCTCGATAAGCTCCGCCAGAACAGAGACATCGGCGGAGAGAATGCTTCGAAAATAGCTTGTTGCTGAACAGGAAAGTTCCGCTAACCTCGTCGAACAAGTGGATGAACTGAAGAGAAAGACAGAAAAGACTAAAAGGGAGTTTGAGGAGTTCAAGATACAGCAACAGGAGGAGTACAATAAGCTATGTGAGGATATCATGCGCTTCAGCTCTTCTTCTAGTAACTCTCAGTCGTCAACTCTGTTGGCTTGATGCAGTGAACATTTGTGGTTTGATGTGTGTACTCGTGTGCTGGTTTGATGTAGTGAAACTGTCAGTGGGTTGCTGCTGATGTGTAAACACTAATTTGTTGTATTTGATTGTCATGCTGAATAATTATGTAGACATCGTCAAATAATTATTTAGTCAATCTGTGCAACAGTGACGATCTTGAATTACCTTTATGATGAATTGATTGTTGAGCATGTGGTAGAACCTGGGCAGGCTACGTGATCAAATAAAAATACGGCACGTGGCCAGTGCATCACATGTGAAATTGTCATGGCACGACATGTGGGCTAATAAAAATCTAACACGTGGAAGGAAGCCGTCAAGCCACGTGGCCGAATAAAAAAACAAAACATAGACGGATAACACCGTGACACGTGGTCGAAAACGAAACGACCACGTGGACCAATAAAAATACGACACATAGTCGAATGAAGAAATGACACGTGACCCAACCGCAACACGACACGTGTGCCAATAGAAAACAGAAATATAGAACAACAAGGGCTCGACATGTGGTCCATTATTAACCTAAAACGTGCGAGAACCAGAAATGACCACGTTGTCCAATAATAAGGTGACACGTACCTAAACCATCTCCAATGCAACTGACTATAGCAGGTACACGTGGAAAGCATGTCTAACAGAAGAAACCGCCAGCATGGATGCCCCCTGCTACGTATGCCAAAGCAGTTCTATGATGTTCAGTTTTCATCATAGATCTATTCACATCTATGATGAATTTCTAAAATCGTCATACAATATCAAGAATGACGCGACTTCTATGACGAACCGTTTTTCGTTATAAATTCGTTATAAAACTGAAATTATGACAAATTTGGCTCCTTCAATGATGAAAGTTGTTCGTCATAGAAGTGGATATTTCTAGTAGTGTTACATCTATTGCAAACGAATGCGATTTGGTTGCACTATGTACCTTTTGTGACCAAATTGGCCCTATTGTAACGATTTTTTGTCGTCGCGCAAGGGTCAGAAGTTAGTAGTGACCTATATTCTACACCCACGGGGAAGGCTATTGGTAGCCAATTAATTGTTTGACTTTGAGTGAAACTTGTTCGCACAAAGCTAATTTGAAAGTAGGCGTAGTCCATTGTTTAAGTTGTGGTCTCTGTGGATGAGTGTAGCTTGAAGCTCTAGGAGGAAGTTTAACTTAAGAGTCGCTGCTGACATACGGCATATTAAACAGTAGCGAGAACATGCAAATATCTAAATGGCATTTGAGATCTTGTCAGAGATTGTTAGATTTTGTGGGCTTGGCCTAATAGAAATTTTGAATAATTCAATATAAATCTCGGAGGCTCATTTATGTGTATATATATTGAGGGTGGGAGAATATTTTGAAATACAAAAGTCCCCTCCACTTCTCCAATTCTAGTATGGGGAGGAAGAAAGGAAATCCACACACGTGAATTGTCTGCTGAAATTTGGTCTGTAGCCTTGCGAGAGCGTGACCTCCTTTTTGTAGTTTTAGTTTCTAGTTATTGTCTTTAAGTTTAGCGACGGAATCCTAATCGGTTTAGCTCATGCGTATCGTTGTGTTCGTCGCCATCTGCTTCGAGCTCTAGGTCCACCGTTGATCAATGACCTTCCATCATCGACCGCACCGTCTCTTTCTACAAATGGGAGGTACACACGCACACCGTCTCTTTCTGCAAATGGGAGGTACACACGCTTCAACCCAATCTGTTATTTCGGTATGTCTGATGGTTCAATCATGTTGTAGTTCACATTACGTTCGTACATGCTAGTATTTGAGATTGTTATTGTGTGAGTTATGAAATTAATCATCAAACTGCCTAACTATTCAATAGCCATCCGTACACTTCTATAGTTCATATCAATCATTCCCCAATTGCTTGTCGTTTTGCAATAAAGGTAATTAGATGATACCCCGTACGTTGCTGCGGAGATCTTTTAGCACGGTATATGATCATTGAGGGGACAAATATTCTTTTATTCTTCATAATTTTAGCTGGAAATATTAATGGAAAACAATGGTCCATCTTCAGTAAAGCCTAACAAAATGCCTATTATTCAAATACATATCTTGACAAAGAAAATACATGTATATGATACATGGCAAAAGGAAGGCGTCTAATTATACTCACACAGAACCTGTAAAAGCATATTCTGCAGCTTCTCAGGTACTGTCTCGGCCGCAGTTGTAGTATAAATTTTGTCAAAAAAACGCACACATAGAAGGCCGAGTGGGGCAGGGCATGGCGAAGGCGGAGCGGGTTGGCCGGCGAGCACAGCAGAGGCAGTGCGGAGCTATTTAAATCGACCGCAGCGAGGAGCCGAGGACCTTTCGTTTCCTTCGGCAGTGGCAATTCATTTTAGGTGCGTTTGTTATGGCAGATGAATCGATGGTGCGTTTGTGGCCTTGTGGTGCAGGAATTGATGGTGCAGTAATTTTCTGTGGGTTGGTGCTCAAAGGAATGATGGCTCCAAAGAAAGTGGGTGACGTGGTTTAAGGAGAAGCCAGGAAAATAAGCTAACGACGATCTCCTGTTTAGGTATAGAAGACGAGGAACCTTGAGAACAAGGCCATATACGATATAACTTAAGAGACATTGGAAGAGAAACATGCATGATCGTATAGTCAAAGCAGTCACACAAAAGTACGGTTCCGCGGTCTCTAATCAGTACTAGAGAAACAATCTTTAGATTTATAACATTAACAAAGGCAAAATTCTCATAAGTATATATACTGGGAAACAAGAAAATTTTCAGACTACTTTAATTTGATATATGTGTAATTTGGGATAACAAATGAAATGATGTTCTAATAGATCGAAGAGTCTAGAGCTATAGCTAGGTGTGACAGCAATTAGATCAGGTAATAATTAACCCTAATAGAATTGTTGCAATGGAACAATGACAGAAGCTAACATTAGGCTACAACTAAGAATTCCCGTCCCGCTTCATTCGTCCTTTGGAGCATACTCTCCCAGGAAAAGTGTGGAACAATGGGCACCCTTGCACCCTCGGCCACGAACAAAGCTGGTACCCGATTGAAACCCGGTCGATGCCTGTTACCTACCATGTTCCTACATGCATCATCGTCTTCGTCAGTCAGCCTCATTCTATATCCTGTCTTACCGCCTAGAATTCCTTGAACAAGATATGAATGATTAATCATCCTTCTTTGCAGATCAAACAGTCTGCTCACTGTGTGCACGGCGGCTCTGGCTGCGACTGCGAGCCAACTGCTGCTGTGCCATGGCGGTCCAGAATCTCCCTTGCTAGCAATAGCAGGTCTCCACCTCCTGTAGCGCCGCTTCCACTGACGCCAGTGCCAGGGCCCTCCCCAACCGTGACATACTGCTGTTGGTTAAGCTGGTGTTGCTGCACCTGTTGCTGCTGGGAGACCCACTGGGACTGCTGCGTCTGTGGCTCAAAGAATGTTGACACGTCGACGGTGGCCGGGATGATATTGTTGGACGCGGACGGCTGGTTCGAAACACAGAATGCGGCAGTCATTGGCATCTGGTTCTGTTGAGCAAAAGGTGGTGGCGTTGGGAGCTCCATTGTGCTCAGGTGGCCTTGCAGGTACGTGAGCTCGGTCTGGAGGTTCACCACCTGCAAACACACACACACACACACACACACACACAAAGTTAGCTGGATAAAACTGTTTGAGATCAGAACGGCTGCAAACTTCAAATCACATATAGGCTCAATTAATGTAGATCCCCGACGAAAGTGTTCGAAACACAACAACTGTAATGTAGAGTGTAGACTATGGTGCATGATTCTTGATTTGTAAACAGAAAAAAGATCAGTTGTCTGAAAGAAGGGATTGACGCCAAGTCTAATCGTTTTCCTTTTTCCACTACTGCGCGCACAGAGAGTGAGGACGCCGAGCAGGAGATCTTCACCCCTACTTGGTTTCATGACAAAAGCGAGAAATAAAAGCAACAAGCACCACATAAAGATGATGCAATATATAGATGGAAATTGTCATCAGAGAAGTGGGCAATGGAATTTATGAAAAGATCGATGAGATGAGATGTGCACATCATATCATTTGTAACAGAAAATCGCCTAAAAAAATAACTCTGATCCCTGGCAGGCTTCCTTGCTTGCTTGTTTTGCTCCCCTTGCTTGCTTGTCATCCTTTCTTCCTCACTAGAAGGCCCAAATCCCAATGCCTTCTTCCTCGAGGAAGACACCCAAAAAACAAGTCCGCCCCAAAAGAATTAAGATCCATCTGCCCATGCATCTTGGATAACGCATGAAGCTCCAAATGATGACAGATCCGAAAGAACCACGGTGATATGATGATGATGACATGTGCTCGTACTAGCATGCATACCTGTTGCTGTAGGGCGAAGACATGGGAGACGCAGCCGTAGACAGGGTCGCGGATGCGCGCCTGAGCCTCATAGCACACGGTGACCACGGCGTCCAGGCGCTTGTGAGGCGGGATCTGGAGCAGCAGCTTGGACACGTTAGCGGCGCCGAACACCTTGTGTACCGCCGCGAAGTGTGCCGCGCCCTGCTCCGAGTCGAAGTAGGGGGCGAAGATGCACCCGGTCACGCACTTGCGCCGCAGGAACTTGCACGCACCGCACGGCGGCCCACCGCCGCCACCTCCAACGCCCCCACTCGGCACGCCTGATGAACCGCCACTGCCGCCTGCGCTCGCCCCAAGGTGGACCGAAGAGCTCATGGCTGCAGGCAGGCAGGATTCTTGCTCCTTAGGTCGTAGACGAAAAGCGAGTGAATTATAAGGACAAATATGTCAAGTGCATAAGGAAGTGATGTGTAGGTTCTGTATCCCATTGGTGGAGGCTGGTCTGCGCATCTATTTATAGCCAAAAATCAAATCATTAATTAGTACACTGCAGGTTTTAATTACTAGCTTGATTTTATGCTAAACTTTTTAGGGTGCTCCTTGGATTTTATAGGTCTATATATATCTTCTTTGTTTTCAATATGTTCCTCTTTTGGAGCCGTCGTATTAAAAAGAGCTCAAAGATAAGCCCAGGTCCAGGTGGGTTGCCATGCATAATTCTCGGGAGGGTAACCATTACACACCACGCCAGTCGTGAGGGGTATCGTCGGACGCACTCCCTCCCATGTGATACTAGCATGACATATCTTCCGTCGATACGTTATACTCCTACGCCCATATGTTGCATTTGAGGCACATCTCAAAATAAAGCACTGGGCGTATAACATGCGATAGCCCTGAAACTTTCTGAAAAGGAAGTCCATGACTTACACACATACGTAAAGATGTTCATAGTCAAAATCTATGTAAGCAGACCCAACGAATCATCTATAGTACTAACGTCCGCAACGGAGATGAAGCGTCTCAAGCACGTACAATGGGGGTGATTACCATGCCCATCAGGCTGGCTGGATGGCATTGTACGCCTCGAAGTTCACGAGGAGACGGTTTCCGGACAGTGGTGATTGTCGTGACCATTTGTAACTGATGTAACGAACGCGTACTGTGAGGAGTACGTATGCGAGACTTCTCACGACTCACCTGAAGCAGTTTCATCCCTAAGAAAACAATAATCAAGAAACGATCTACCATTCTCCGAAGATTTGAAGGACAAGGTATCTAGCAGCTTATGTATGAACTGCAACATGCCTACTATGATGTTGGTATATTGTTAACGTTTATATTTTCAGGTGTAGTAAGACAGTTAAAATAACGCAACAAATTGAAGTTACTGAATACGAGTCGAAATAGAAAAACAAAAGCAACAAGATAATCCTGTTGACATGCAAAATGTGCCAACATGGAGTTTGGGCGATGTTAACATGTTCCTAGTATCAAGAACATACTGGAAAATATTTGGTGCAACAAAATTCAAAGCCAAGGCAAAATTCAAAGACAGAAGGAGATGGCGCCAGCCCAGACCAAACAAGCCTGGCCGGTGCTCCCCCAGCCGGCCGCTATGCTAGGCCCAAGGAAACCGGCAGGCCGATTTTCCTTCTGCCTCCGAACCGACTTGTTTCCAAATCGATTTTAAATCTATTTTTGACGTGAGAAACTTAGAAAACGCATTTTGGACTTGTTTCCTACGAGAATAATGTTAGCTCACAGGATCACCGGCACGGGTGAGTCTACCACTCATCAGCGTTGCCGACCATGACTATCGTTGTCCGACCACACACTATGGCTAGAGGTAGAAGAAGGGAGGAAGAACAGAGCACACACACAACACAAGCACCAGCGTTGGCCGGAGCTCTGCAGAGGAGATGACAAACTGAACTCGCTCTTTTTACTGAGCTGCAATGGCAAACTATATATACAACTCTATCAATCTAGTCCTAGTACAGCTGTCATGCTACTACAGTGACTAGATGTGATAGTAGGGCTGACTTTTGCGCCTGCCCCTGCTGTGGCTACAGTGCGACGGGAGAGCCGTTCGACGCCTGCCCCTGCTGTGGCTACAGTACCACATCCCCTGCCATGCGTTCACACAGAGATGCAACAGATTATCTAACAATTCTTTCCCTAATCCTGCTGCTAACCCTTGAACCCCCTCCATGCCGACCATCTTCTTCAGCTCGGTGAGTCGAAGACGGCCGAGTGGCTTGGTGAGGACGTCCGCGAGTTGTCGACCAGTTTCGACGAACTCGATGACGATCTGCCCTCCATCGACACAGTCCCCGAGGAAGTGGAACTTCACGTCGATGTGCTTGCTCCGGTCGTGGAGGACCGGATTCTTCGTGAGGGCGATGGCGGGCTGGTTGTCCACCATCAGTGCTGGTGGGTGAGCTTCCACACCGGTCAACTCGCCCAATAGCCGACACAGCCACACAACTTGGCACGCCGCTGTGGCCACCGCCACGTACTCTGCCTCACACGTGGAGAGCGCCACCACCTTCTGTTTCAGCGACATCCATGATATTGGAGCCCACTTGAGGAAGATGAGCATGCCAGAGGTGCTCCGCCGTCCATCGATGTCCCCCGCTATGTCTGCATCGCTGAACACAGTGAGTTGTAGCCTACTTCCACTGGTCTTGGGAAAGACGATCTCCTGATCCACCGTCCCCTTGATGTAGTGCAGTAGCCGCTTTACTGTAGCCCAGTGATCCTCTCTGGGATCCTCCATGAAGCGACTGACGTGGCCCATGGCGAACGCAATGTCTGGCCTCGTGTGGACTAGGTAGCACAGACCACCAATGATGCTCCGGTAGAGTGTTGCATCTACCTTCACCGTGGTTCTGGCCTTTGTTAGCTTCAGCCGCTCCTCCATCGGAGTCACGCATGACTTGCACTTAGCCATGCCGCTCCGCTCCAACAGCTTCGAGGCGTACATGCTCTGACTGAGCGTGAGCGCCTCCTTCCATTGTCTCACCTCGATGCCGATGTAGTAGGAGAGCACGCCGAGATCGCTCATTCGAAAATGAGCCTTCATCTCGCGCTTGAAGCTATCGATGTCCTCCGCACGCGCACCGGTGATGATCAAGTCGTCCACATACACGCCGATGATGAGCTCCTTCTTCCCCCGTCGCCGTGTGTAGAGCACGTGCTCGGTTGCGCACCGTGTGAACCCAGGCTCGCCTAGCGTGGCGTCAAGCTTGGCGTTCCACGCTCGCGGGGCCTGCCACAGCCCGTAGAGCGCCTTGTGCAGTCAGAACACCCTGTGCTCCACTCCCTTGACAGCAAAACCCGAACGTTGTCTGACGAAGATCGTCTCCACCAGCTCGCTGTTGAGGAAGGTCGATTTTATGTCCAGGTGATGGACGCGCCAGTCCTTCACTGCTGCTAAAGCTAGAAGTAGTCGAACAGACTCCATGCGCGCTACCAGTGCAAAGACTTCCTCGAAGTCGATGCCCTCACGTTGGACAAAGCCTCGGGCGACGAGGCGCGCCTTGTGCTTGACAATGGCACCATGCTCTTCTCGCTTGACCTTGTACAACCACTTCAGGCTGATCAGACGGCATCCTAGAGGTGGATCGATGAGCTCCCAAGTCTCATTTTCCTCTATTGCCTTCATCTCCTCCAGCATCGCCCATCGCCAATTTGCATCACGCTCAGCCAGCGTGAACATGGGTGGTTCCTCTGCACTGACAAGAAGCAGCTCTAGGTCATTAAGCAGCCGACCAGCCAGGCCTAAGGGCCCTATGCCACCGACGATGTTGTCCAGCCTACGGAATCACACCTCCTCACCTTCGTGGAAGGCATCCACGAACTCAGTGATGTCACTGGAGGTGAGGCGAACTCGATCGGCATCGATGGAGTTCCATATTCCACCGGAGTGATCGGCACAGTACCTAGAGTGCTCGGCACCCCGGATGCAGTTCTTGGCACTACTCCTAGACCGCTTGTCACCACTCCCGGAGTGATCGGCATCACTACAGGAGTGCTCAGCCCTAGTCTTGGAGTGCTCGGCACCACTACAAGACTTCTTGGCTCTGCTATGGGAGTGTTCGGCACCCGTCCTAGAGTGGTCGCCACCACTGCAGGACCGCGTGGCTCCACTCCTAGAGTGCTCAGCACCCCTCTCGGAGTGCTTGGTATCCCTCTCGGAGTGCTCGGCTCTATCGCTGGAGTGCTCGGCACCCCTCCTAGAGTGCTTGGCACCTCTTCTCTAGCGTCTCCACCACCGTGGATGACCAAGTGCTCGACGACGAAGGTGCTGGTAAAGCCGCCATCTTCCCCCATGCTTAGACTATTCTAGTCCTAGGCTGCCTTCTCGTCGAACACGACATCGCGTGAGACAAGTACCTTGTCTCCGTGTGGGTCATAGAGCCGGTATGCCTTGGTACCTTTCGCGTAGCCTAGGAACATCATAGGTGTGCTCCTATCCTCTAGCTTGGTGTAGCCGAATGTTCGAAGGATGGACACGCTCGGCTTACGCCCATACCAAGCTTCAAATGACGTCTTGCCCTTCAGGGCCTTGGTGGGTGCACGGTTGAGGATGAACACCGCCGTGGTCATCACCTCACCCTACAACCTTGCTGGCATGCCTTTGGCCTTCATCATGGATCGAGCCATGCCAACCACCGTCTGGTTCCACCACTCCACCACGCCATTATGCTGTGGCGAGTATGGCATGGTGTGGTGTCGCACCACACCCTGATCCACGTAGTATGCATCGAACTCCACCGAAGTGAATTTGTCACCACGATCAGTCCTCAGCACGCGCAACTTCTTGCCACTCTCTGCCTCCGCACGCATCTTGAACTTCTTGATCGCCGCCGCGCTTCATCCGTGCTCGTTAGGAGTTGCAGCCACATATAGCGACTACAATCATACATGAGTAGGAGGAAGTACCGCCGACCACCATTTGTGGCTGGTGTGATTGGCCTGCAGAGATCGCCGTTGATGATCTTGAGAGCATCCACCACGTGATACTTGGTCGTCTTTGGGAACGGTAGCCTCCTCTGCTTCCTGGCTAGGTAGCTGTCACATAGCTCACCTCCGTGCTTGATGTGGGGCAGCCCTCGGACCATCTTCTCTAGTCGACCAAGCGCGTCAAAGCTGAGATGTCCAAACCAGGCATGCCACAGCCATGGCTCCTCGGTGTGCCATGCCACTAGGCACACTGGTTGCTCCACCTTCAAGTCGAGCAGGTACAACCAGTTCTGGGACCCCTTCTATCACAGAACCGACCAATTTATAAGAGCACAAGTACAATGGCAACCCGCAAGTGGTCGAACTATCATACTTGAGCCCATATAAACCCGGTAGTCCGTCGAGTACCACGATGGGTCTCGATAAATGATCCACATACAACCAAGATCGTACACGATTCAACACACATGTCACATGTTACATAAAGTTCACAATTATAGTCCATTCATCAGAGTACAAAATACGGTTATTACAAACCAAGTTTGATAGATAGTAGTGGAAGCAAATTAAGTTCGAAACTAGCATTTGTCAACATAGTTCAAATACAGTGCCAACTCATGATCACAATCCACAAAAGCATAATAGAGGAATTATTAAAGATGCCTGCCCAAGGCTCAATCCTCATCCACGATGGGATAGAAGTAGTTCTTGCAATATCCATGATACACTATGCCATCTACAACAATGGGAATAAAACCCTGAGTATGAGAACATACTTAGCTAGACTTACCCATCATAAACCAGAAATAAATTGACTCCAAGGATTATGCAAGGCTTTATAAGTGGAGGTAGCTTGACAACATTTTGCATAAAAAGCGATTAACTCAGTTATAGAATTATGGTTCCGTCATCAAGTTAATTATAGCAATTCATCTCTAGATTACCAACTATCATGTGCCATACATGTGGTATATCATTTGATAGCATACAATAGTGACCATAGCTAGTGTAGTAATTCAATGTTTATCCGAACCATCACATTCCATAATACAATTACTATGATGTTGGTGCTAGCCAAGTTTCTCACTATCTAGGAGCGACGACGATTCGAATTGATTTCAACCAGCTAGGAATTTATTCCTAACACAAACCCAGGCAGACCAGATCAACGGTTACCTTAGTTCACCTTTGGTACAACTCAGGTACACATTTCACTGGTTTGACCAGCGCCGCATAATCAGGGACAACAAGCTGCCAGGATGATCATGACTACTCTGCCCTTGGGCTCATGGCTGGCTCCCCGCACATCCCTACTACCATCTAGAGTGCGCACTTTTACAAAATGGGGCCCGACCTGAGTTGAACTACTTGGCTTCACGGTCGGAACAAGTTATTCGACTAGCTAAGTGATATTCATGCGTTCAATCTTGTCAAAAGGGCCAACAATGGTACAGTCCTTAATCGACACAGACATAATCACATGAGTCAACCTATCATAGACTCCGTCTGGCCTCCATTTACATTAGCCCATGGTTCTTTTCCACGATAGCAAATATAGCCAACCGTGCTTCGGTATCCACCTATATCTCGCAGGTGATAGGAAATCACCTGACTTCTACTGGTCTAAGCATGGCTAAGCATATATTCGATCTTGGACCTACATAGGGTTAACGGTGTATATATCTGGACAAGGTAGTTCCATGCATCAAGTGTTTTCAATCAACTCTTATAACCTAATGCATCAAACATAAAAAGACTCAAGTATTATTTTGTAAAACAACAGGAGACTTAGAATGCTCCGGGGCTTGCCTTTGAGGAAAGAGGTGGGGTGGTGATCTGAGCACTCAGTGTGCTCTTCTAGAGTCTGCTCCTCTTCTCCTAGAGTTGTAGCTTGAGGAGTCTCCTGCTGATCCTCTTCCTCTTCTTCATTGAATTCCAGCAACATTATCTCCTCGGTCGATCCTATATGCGTGATCATAGAATAAGATATCGCGAATGCATATACAATGACACATGTAATATGATATAACATGATGAATGCATCCTCATAAGTATTTTCAACAGCATGGTATTAAGGTAATAACAAATGCATCTTATTCTACTGAGTAGGTGCATATCTCTTCTCTATTACTTAAGCAAATACTTCGATAAACTATTCTCTAGACTACAAGGTAGCAGCTACTTGTTTTAACCATAACTAGAGTTATATACCTCGAAATCATATGGTTGTGGATATTCTTGAAAGCTTATGAAATTGTCTACAACGTTCTTTTAATACCCTTTAGGTGATTCAATAGTTATCTAGGTCAAACAATTCATTTAATCAAATCTGTCCAGAAGGTAAACATTTCGGACAGCAAACTTGTAACAGCCAAAACTCTTAAACCCTAAGGCCTATGACTATGAAAATTTAACAAAAGGTAGATTAGTAAGTTATCTACAACTTTGTTATTAACAAGTTTTACAGAAAAGACCACTATCATGATGAAATTATTAACTCAACCAAAACTATACATGCAGCCATTGATTTGAATTATAAAGTAATAATTAATTAGTTGCATACAACCACTTGCTTCTAAGCCTTACTATTAACACCAACAGTTCCTATGCATCACAAGTACCATAGAAAACATCATGGCTAAGCACAATAATTTCTCTTAAAATTACAGTACCTTTCTTGTGCTCACAATAGACTATTGTAAAAATTTCATACCATTTGGACATGTATAACATATCCTACAAAAATAACAAGCTAGCAAGGTTTATTTTAGTGAAAATAGTTAACCCTATAAAAAGTGTCAAACAATAGATTCTATATTTTTCTTAGCTTAATAATAGTGCCATAGTACTGTACAAAAATTTGCAGGATAAAATGTCACATTTTTATCCCTATAATTTTCTTCAGAGAACACCATTTATTAATAGATAAATAGAAAGATCATATTTCAATCAAGTTTACTGTAAGTTTAATATTTTTTCTAGCTAGAGCATGTCAAAACAAGACTAGCAAAATTGGAATCATAATTTTATCACATCCCTAGCTCAAGTTACACATTTTACAATATTATAAACATTCAAAAAGCACTTATCTAGCTATATTTTATTCACCAACAAAAATATTAGAAACTATACATATCATATTTTTATAAAATATTACACTTCAAGAGGAACCCAACAAAATTTGGTTCACCAAAAATGGACATCTACAACTAAACTTATGATTTTTCAAAGTTAGTACAAAAATCTGTAAAAGAAATAATAGAAACCCTAACTAGCCGTCGCTAACAGAGGGGACCGACGGGTCAGCGGGGTCCACTAGTCAGTGCCCTGAAACAGAGCATGGCGGTTTGACTGGCGCTATCTCGCCGACGGCGAGCACTCTAGCAAAACCGACTACACCAGCATGACCTACTCACTAAACAACATCAATTGACCTAGGTGGTGGAGGCGCGGACGCATAGGAGCCACCTCGTCGCCGGCCATGGCAGCATGGCAGTGCTGTGCTGCGGTACGCTGGCCATCTCTGGCCATGGCAAGGCCAGGTGAGGAGCGCATGAGTTCTGTGGTGATGATGCGACCCTATTGCGACTACCTAGGCTAGGTGAGGTGCTCCGATGAGATCTGCCCACATGCACGGTGGCGCGGCGGTAAGAGCACGGCGGCGCTGCGCGTCATGTTCCACGCCGCCGGGGCAACCAATCTCAGTAACGTCATGCTACCAGCTAGACTACACCCCTGACCAAGCTCTAACACGAGGAATCAAAAGCAATGCGCACATGAGCCAAGCAGCGACAAGCTCACCGTGGAGGCAGCCATAGAAGTCGAGATCTTTGGCGACGATAGAAACTGCGATTTTGCCCTCACCATAGCTCGTCTAGCACTGCAAGCGCATCGAGGAGGTAGAGGGGAACACAATGAAGCTAGCTGCGAGATGGAGGTGGCAATGGCACGGTGGAGAAGGTGCTAGGCGATGGTGGAGCTGCTCGGTTGCTCGGTGGCGCTTGGCTCTCCACGGCAGGAGCGAGAGAGAGTGGTGGAGAGGGAGAGTGAGTGCGAGTGAGTGGAACTGAGGCGCGCGGCTTCTCAAATAACAGGTGCCAGTGCACTACAGTGAGGGCCCAAAGTCGGCTAGCGGCGGCCACGCGGTGGCCAGAAGCAGCGCCCAATCGGCCACCTCGGCGCACGACGCAGCGTTCATTAGAGTCCAAATTCCAACCTGACGATGTGATTCTACCCTTTTCTAAATCCTAAACGGTGGCGAATTAGTGCACAATGTTAAAACAATATTTGTAAATCTATGTACCAGCTACAAATTTGCTATAAAAATCAAAGTCTAAATCTCAATGGTTAGGAAGATACATCAGCACAAAGTCGAGCACATCACACTATAAACTCAAAAGACTTAGCAAAATTTCCTAAGGGCTAAAAACAGTGAAATGTTGAATCTTGTGAGCTTTTCAAGCATGTTAGGAGCTGAACTAGCCTATGACCCAAAAATAAAAGTTATTGCTCTAATCAAATACTACAACTTTGATTTAGTGTACACATCCATGCAAAGGCTCTATGACATAGTTCAACCTAGGTCAAACCTACCACTTTCACATAATGACTTACACTAGAACTATGACTTAGAGACCAAACTAGCCCTAGTCATGAATATCAAAGTTGTTCATAATGACATTCTAAATATGTTTAAGTTATTCCTAAGGTCACACAAGCATTTCATACATTGGTTACATATAATACTTCCTAGGTCAACAAGCATATCATCACTTAGGAGCTTAATTAGATAAAATGGTCTACATGAACATTATTCCATTAGTCATCCTAAGTGTAGCTAAGGTGTTTTAGTGACCAACATCAACCACTTACACTTATTCACACATGATCATAAGCATACACATATGGAAACATAAAATAACCAGGCATGTTTCACATGTTTTAGTTGTATGTTTTATATGTAATAGCTTATATATGAATGCTTGATGATTATGCTCATGCAATGCAAGTCAATTTATGCAAGCCTAATACCTAGGGTGTTATAGCCCCTCCCCCTTACAAAAATCTCGTCCCGAGATTTGCAAGACCTACCATTCTTGGAAAAAGGCGGGATAAACTCCACGTAAGTAATCCTTCTGTTCCCACGTGGCATCTTGTTCACTGTGATTATTCCACACCACCTTATAGAACTTAATGACCTTACTCCGTGTTACTCTTTCCATTGCTTCTAAGACTCAGATTGGTTTCTCTTCATAGGTCAAATCCGATTGGAGCTCGATGTTGGTGGGTGCAATGGCTTCCTCAGGTATACAAAGACATCTCTTCAACTAAGAAACATGGAAGACATCAAATATTGCACTCATCTCTGGGGGAAGTTGTAACTTATAAGCAACATTCCCTTTCCATTCAGTAATCTTGTATGGCCCTACATATCTAGGCACAAGCTTTCTTTTCACTCCAAACCTCTATACACCTTTCATGGGTGACACTTTTAGGTATACATAGTCTCCTACTTCAAAAATCAATGGTCTTCTTCTTTTATCAGCATAACTCTTTTGTCTTGACTGAGCTGCTTTCATATGCTATTGGATAATGCACACTTGCTCTTCAGCTTCAGTGACAAAAGTCAATGCCAAAGTATCTTCTTTCATCGAGCTCAATCCAATTCAAAGGAGTTCTGCATTTCCAGCCATATAAGGCTTCAAACGGAGCCATCTTGATGCTTGCTTGATAACTGTTGTTGTAGGAGAACTTGGCTAAAGGTAGCCATTTCTCCCATGATCCCTTAGAAGATATAACACAAGCTCTCGGCAAATCTTCTAGGATCTAGTTTACTCGCTTAGTCTGTCCAGAAGTTTGTGGATGGTATGTCGAACTTCTGATTAGTTTAGTCCCCAAAACTTGGTGCAAGTGTTCCCAGAAACGAGCTATAAACTGTGGTCCTCGATCTGAGATTATAGTCCTAGGTATTCAATGTAGTCTCATGATCTGAGAAACATACAGTTCAACATATTTCCCTGTGCGATCTGCTATGTTAATCGATATGAAATGTGCTGACTTGGTGAGACGATCTACAATAACCCATATGGAATCATGACCTTGTTGTGTCATTGGAAGGCCTATGATAAAGTCTATACTTATTTCTTCCCATTTCCAACCTAGAATAGGCAATGGCTGAAGTAATCCGATAGATTTCAAATGAACGGCCTTTACTCTACTACAATTATCGCACCTAGCGACATAGGCGGCAATCTCTTTCTTCATCTTGGTCCACCAAAAATGGGTTTTCAAATCTTGATACATTTTGCTACTACCCATTGGATAGACAACTTGGACGAATGTGCTTCATCTAAAATTTGATTTCTAAGCTCACGGTCTTTCGGTACCACAAGTCGGTCCTCAAACCATAGCACACCTCTTTCATCTAATCTAAAATATTTGGTTTCTTGTTCTTGCATCTTTCTCTTGATGTGAAATATACCTACATCTGTCTTCTGTAGTTCTTTGATTTTGCTCTCAAGTGAACAACTGATAGTGATATTGTGCAGCACAATAGGATGTAACAAATTAAATCCATCTTCCAACAATGCTTCCAAAGTGTTGCAATGAGATTTCCGACTAAGTGCATCTGCTACAATATTGGCTTTCCTTGGATGGTAGTGTACTTCCAAATTATAGTCCTTGATCATCTCTAACCATCTTTGTTGTCTCTTGTTTAGCTCAGGTTGAGTGAAGATATATTTGAGACTTTTGTGGTCAGTATATATGTGACATACGTTGCCCAACAAATAATGTCTCCATATCTTTAATGCATGAACAACTGCTGCAAGCTCTAAATCATGTGTAGGGTAGTTGACTTCATGTTTTCTCAATTGCCGAGAAGCATAGGCAATAACTCTTCCTTCTTGCATAAGCACACACCCTAAACCTATACCCAATGCATCACAGAACACATCAAAAAGCTTCTCAATGTCGGGTTGTGCTAAAACAGGAGCTGTAGTTAATAGGGTCCTTAGTTTGTGAAAAGCTACTTCACACTCTAGTGTCCATCTAAACTTTTTATCTTTCTGAAGGAGCCTAGTCATGTGCTTAGCTACCTTGGAAAAATCTAGAATGAAACGACGATAATAACCTGCTAACCCTAAAAAACTCCGAACTTCATGAACCAAAGTCGGGGCCTTCCAATACATGACCTCTTGTACTTTAGATGGGTCTATAGAAATTGCATCTCTTGATAAGATGTGACCCAAGAAAGGTACCTTGCTCAACCAAAATTCACATTTGCTAAACTTTGCATATAACTTATGTTCTCTCAATCTAGATAGAACAATTCTTTGATGCTCTGGATGATCTGCCTCATTCTCTGAATAAATTAAGATATCATTGATAAACATGACCACGAACTTGTCAATCTCGGGCATGAATACCGAATTCATCAAGTACATGAAGTAGGCAGGAGGATTCATCAGTCCAAAAGACATGACCAAATACTCATACAAGCCGTACTTAGTGGAGAAAGCGTTTTTTGGTATATCCTCTGGCCTGATCTTTATCTGATGATAGCCTGACCTCAAGTCAATCTTAGAGAATACCTTAGCTTTTGCCAACTAATCGAACAAGATATCAATACGAGGCAAAGGGTACTTGTTTTTTATGGTCACAGCATTAAGTGGCCTATAATCCACACACATTCTCAAAGACTTGTCTTTCTTCTTTTACAAACAATGCTGGACATCCCCATGGAGATGAACTAGGTTGAATGAGACCTTTGTCCAATAGTTCTTGTAATTGAATTTTAAGTTCAGCTAGCTCATTTGGTGGCATCCTATAGGGTATTTTTGAGATAGGTGCCATACCTGGCACTAACTCAATCTTAAATTCCACATCCCTATCAGGTGGTAAACCTGGTAACTCATCTAGGAATACATCAGGAAACTCACAAACCACTGAAATATCACAAAGGGTAGTGGCTTGGATAGCACAAGACAAGTGTTGGAGTTCAAAATTCTAGGAAAGTGGTACTAGAAAAGCATTACCTCCCTTGGGTTCTCTCAACATAATGGTCCGAGTGCTAGTGTCAATGAGAACACCATGATCACTCATCCATTTCAAACCAAATATCACATCTATAGATAATCTGGGCAATACTATTAGATCCATCATATACTCCCTCTCTTGTATAGAGATGAGCACATTTCTAACTATCATATTTGTAGAGATAGTGGCCCTAGCTGAACTTATACTATTACCACCCTTGCTTACCTCAATTACTTTCTGATCATGTCTAGATGCAAATTCTTGGCTCATAAATGAATGAGAAGCTCCCAAATCAAATAAAACAATAGCGGGATGTTGGTTGACAAGAAACATACTAGCAGTGGCAACCTCTCTCGTGGGAACCTCTTCAACAATAGTGTTGTGCATGTATCCTAGATGTGCCTTAGGATTTGCCTACCTCTGATTTCCCTAGTTCTGATTGTTGTTCTTCTTAGGATGGGGACACTCTTTGGACCAATGGCTCAACTGATTATAGTTGAAGCAGGGTTGATTGCTCTTGGGTCCTACAGAGCTTCCTTGCCCTCCATTCCCCTTGGGTAAGGCAATGGTGAACACCTTATAGAACACTTTCTAGGGCCGGTTGGTCTGAGCTTTTGGTGGAGGAGGCCTAAACTTGGGCGCTAGTGTATGAAACTATGGCCTAGCTACTACAGGAGCTCTAGATTTGGAAGACCCTGAGGCGCCTACCTCAGCTGCCCTTTGCCACCGCATGTAGATTGTTCTGGTTCTCCTAAGTCAATGCATCACTAATGAACTTGTTGTACGTGGTGCACCTTGAGTTGTCCATAGTTTTCATCAGCTTCATGCCAAGACCTATCTTAAAGCTGTCGATCTTCTTTTCTTCTGTGTCAACAAAACCCAGGGCATAACAGGATAGATTGTTGAAAGCATGCATATGCTCAGTAAGGGTCTTGATCCCTTGTGTGAGCCGCATGAATTACGATGCCTTCATGCGCATTAGCCCTAGGGGAATGTGATGTCCCCTAAAGGCTAGCTTGAATTGCTCCCATGTGACCTGTGCATTGGCAGGTAAAGAGGACAGGAAATGGGTGCACCAGATCTTGGCCAGTCCCTGTAGCTGATGGGATGTATACTCTGCCTTCTAATGTTCTATGACCCTTAGTAGGTGGAACTTTTGCTCAATAGAGTTGAGCCACTCATCTGCCTAGAGCGGTTCCTCAGCCACCTTGAAGATAGGAGGCTTGGTATCTAAGAAATCCTTGAAGGAGCTATACTAATTTAGCTCAGGCCCCTATTGTTGCTGGTGGGCGCGAGCCATGTTCTGTGCAATGAGGTGTAGGGTTTCTTTCATAGTTCTCTGGCTTCCCAAGAATTGGGCAAAGAACTCGTTAGCAGAGAATGGTGGCGGCAGTGGTAAGTCACCGTCATTGCCCTCTTGGCTGCTGCCTGCTCCAGCACGAGTGCGAGTCATATGCAAAGTTGCAACAATAAGTGATTATTGGATGATGTCAAGAGATTGTAGATGAATTGTATAATCATGCTAAACTAAAATTACTGGAAAGAATCTTAAATTCATACAATAAAACAGAGGCATAATAATTCATTCTCGCAACATGACATTACCAATTTGATCTCTTATCGAGCTCACAGTGTGTTAACATACAAATCATAATCACCAGTAAAACGAAACTAGAATTTCATCAAGGTTCAACTCAACGTGAATTAACATGCAAAGTACCAATGTTACATAAACGTCAAATCACAATTACCAAACTTCAACTACAAGTCCATTACATAAATAGTAGGGATACATCTAGCGCTTTAACTAGTCACTAGGCGATTCTAATCTTCATTATGATCGCTATCAAGGTCGGAGATAGGATCATCCTCATTCTCTAGCTCCACTTCTTCCTCATCCCAACCATCATCTTCAACTAACATCTCCAGATCTTCATCTTCCTCATCAAGGATCGGGTGCAGTTGGTTGGCCAGATAATGCACCTCATGCTGAAGATCCATCACTACATGCTGGGCCTATGCAAGCTGTTGACGCAAGTCCCTCTCAACACGGTCCTGCATGATGCTCACGGCGTGGGTCCTATCTCATTCTGCTTCTGTTGAAGCAGCACAGTTGTTTGCTAGGTTTCACTGGCGCGTAGCTGTGAACACCTTGGCATGGGTGGCCTCTAGCTGCTCCCACAGTCCTGCTAGCATTGCTTGATCATCTGCTCTTGCTTCTTGGGTGGCAGCTCTCTGTTGATCAACTTGCTCCATTTGGGTGTGGAGATTCCCCAAAGCTACATAGGCTTGATCAGTTTCCCATCGGGCCTCACTTGTTACCTTCTTGTGCTGGCGCACATGCTTCTTGAGCTTACGTTGTGCAGCTTTGGCTCTCATAAGCTTATCCATGCAAGTAGTATAGGACTCCTGCCAGAAATCCCTGGTGTCCTAACGAGTATAGAACATCTTCATTATTGCAAACATGGAGCTCATAGCAGGACTAGAACTGTCTGCCCGCTCATCCTGGCCTCGGATCAACGCATTGCGATTGTGTTGTGCCCATATTGCTGTGGACGGATCCACCCAAGGAAAAACACCAGCGGCACTATTGGTGAGCCCATCCCCATGCTGCTGACAGATCTAACTCAGTACCTCGAAGGCTACTACATGGGCAGCCTCCCAAGGAGTTCTTCCTTTAGATTCCGCCTTCCATTCCTACCAAAAGGGTGCTTGAGTACGGCTGGTATGGTCAGCTATACCTCATACCATGGCTGTCCCTCTAGGTATACTTCAATCCAATGATAGAGGGGTGGTTCATAATACCCTGCATAGTGCAAAACCCTCCAAAGTAGAGCAGGAGTTCCAAACATTAATAGGAAACTCTTACTTCCAGCTGGTGCTACCATCTATACCAACAACATGTGCAACTCTCGTGAGACAAGTCATAATGGATAAGAGTTACATAACCGAGTAAGAGATCTATAAGGGGAGGAACAATGCAAGTATTGAAGTAATAATTTATCATGATGCATGCATGTTTCATACGTCCTTACAAACTTGGCATACATACGTTCTCTCATATATAGCGTAGCTAGTTGGGCTATACGTTTCGCTGTTAGTGTACCTACACAAGAATTTCATTTAGCCCAACCCCACAATTATATGCAGAATGTAAATCTAGGCTCTAGGTTGCAACTAAATACTTTCATATATATAAACCCATATATATATTCATATCGAAGCTACCTGATGACAATTATTTACCCATAATTAAATATGCACCATACACATATGCAAGCATGCATACACAACCGTATCAAAGCTAGCTCTCTCTGCCCTCACGCTCACATCTTGCCGTCATGCCACTCATCAACTTACCTTCTGACCTTGGCATAGAGGCATTTGAGTCATACATTACCACTCAAGTGAATGGCATCCATACAATAGCACATCGTATGGACGTTGAAAGTAAAAACCTCCATGTTAGTACTTAAATAGCCACCTAAGAGTCCTTAATTGGGCATAAAAAAGTGATCACTAGCACACTTTAGATTTAGACTCTAGGTTTCAAATACCTGTTTATATAGCTATTAGTTGCTAGAAACTGGTTTTGGAAAACAAAAACCTTTGTTTTAAATACACATGTGGCAATTAATGTTGAACCTTGCTCTAATGCCAGCTATCGCAGAATCGACCAATTTATAAGAGCACAAGTACAATGGCAGCCCACAAGCAGTCGTACTGTCATACTTGACCCATATAAACCCGGTAGTCCATTGAGTACCATGATGGGTCTTGATAAACGATCCACATATAACCAAGATCGTACACGATTCAACATACATGTCACATGTTACATAAAGTTCACAATTACAATCCATTCATCAGAGTATGAAATACGATTATTACAAACCAAGTTTGATAGATAGTAGCGGAAGCAAATTAAGTTCAAAACTAGCATTTGTCAACATAGTTCAAATACAGTGCCAACTCATGATCACAATCCACAAAAGCTTTATAGAGGAATTATTAAAGATGCCTGCCCAAGGCTCACTCCTCATCCATGGCGAGATAGAAGCAGTTCTTGCAATATCCATGATACACTATGCCATCTACAACAATGGGAATAAAACCCTTTGTAAGAGAAGGTACTCAGCTAGACTTACCCGTCATAAACCAGAAATAAATTGACTCCAGGTATTTTGCAAGGCTTTATAAGTGGAGGTAGCTTAACAACATTTTGCATAAAAAGCGATTAACTCAGTTATACAATTATAGTTCCGTCATCAAGTTAATTATAGCTATTCATCTCTAGATTAGGAACTATCCTATGCCATACATGTGGTATGTCATTTGATAGCATACAATAGTAACCATAACTGATGTAGTAATTCAATGCTTATCCGAACTATCACATTCCATAATACAATTACTACGATGTTGGTGCTAGCCAAGTTTCTCACTATCCGAGAGAGACAACGATTTGAATCGATTTCAACCAGCTAGGAATTTATTCCTAACACAAACCTAGGCAGACCAGATCAATGGTCACCTTTGGTACAACTCAGGTACACATTTTGTGGGTTCGACCAGTGCCGCACAATCAGGGACAACCAGCTACCATGACGATCAGGACTACCCTACATATCCTTACTACCATCCAGAGTGCGCACTTTTATAGAATGGGGCCTGGCCCGAGTTAAGCTACTTGGCTTTGCGATCAGAACGAGTTATCTGGCCAGCTAAGTGATAGGCATGCGTTTAATCTTGTCACAAGGGCCAACAATAGAAAGGTCCTTAATCAGCACAGACGAAGTCACATGAGACAACCTACCATAGACTCCACCTAGCCTCCATTTACATTACCCCATGGTTCTTTTCCATGATAGCAAATATGGCCAACCGTACTTTGGTATCCACCTATATCTCGCAGGTGATAGGAAATCACCCAACTTCTACCGGTCTAAGCATGGCTAAGCATATATTCGATCCTGGACCTACATAGGGTTAACTGTGTATATATCTAGACAAGGTAGTTCCATGCATCAAGTGTTTCCAATCAACTCTTATAACCTGATGCATCAAACATAAAGGACTCAAGTATTATTTTGTAAAACAATGGGAGACTTAGAATGCTTCGGGGCTTGCCTTTGAGGAAAGAGGTGAGGCGGTGATCTGGGCACTCAGGGAGCCCTTATGGAGTCTACTCCTCTTCTCCTAGGTTGCGGCTTGAGGAGTGTCCTGCTGATCCCCTTCCTCTTCTTAGTTGAATTCCAGCAACGTTATCTCCTCGGTCGATCCTATATGCATGATCATGGAATAAGATATCACGAATGCATATACGATGACACATGTAATATGATATAACATGATGAATGCATCCTCATAATTATTTTCAATAGCATGGTATTAAGGTAATAACAAATGCATCTTATTCTACTAAGTAGGTGTATATCTCTTCTCTATTACTTAAGCAAATACTTTGGTAAACTATTCTCTGGACTACAAGGTAGCAACTACTTATTTTAACAATAACTAGAGTTATATACATCAAAATCATATGGTTGTGGATATTCTGGAAAGGTTATGAAATTTTCTACAAATTTTTTTAATACCCTTAAGGTGATTCAACAGTTAACTAGGTTAAATAATTCAGTTAATCAAATCTATCCAGAAGGTAAACATTTCTGACAGCAAACTTGTGACAGCCAAAACTCTTAAACCCTAAGGCCTATGACTATGAAAATTTAACACAAGGTAGATCAATAAGTTATCTACAATTTTGTTATTAACAAGTTTTACAGAAAAGACCACTATCATCATGAAATTATCAACTCAACCAAAACTATACATGCAGCCATTGATTTGAATTATAAAGCAATAATTAATAGTTGTATACAACCACTTGCTTCTAAGCCTTACTATTAATACCAATAGTTCCTATACATCACAAGTACCATAGAAAACATCCTGGTTAAGCACAATTTACTTATTTAAATGCCTTTATTAATTTAATTAGATCATTAGGGGAAATAACAAACATATATCAAATGTGCACAATAAATTCTCATAAAATTACAGTAGCTTCCTAGTGTTGACAATAGACTCCTGTAAAAATTTTATACCATTTGTACATGTATAACATCCCCTACAAAAATGACAAGCTAGAAAATTTTATTTTAGTGAAAATAGTGAACCCTATAGACAAGTGTCAAACAATAGATTCTATATTTTTTTTAGCTTCATACTAGTGCCATAGTACTATACAAAAATTTGAAGGGTAAAATGTTACATATTTTTATCCCTATAATTTTCTTTAGAGAACACCATTTATTAATAGATAAATAGAAAGATCATATTTCAATCAAGTTTACTGTAGGTTTAATATTTTTCCTAGCTAGAGCATGTCAACACAAGACCAGTAAAATTGAAATCACAATTTTATCACATCCCTAGCTCAAGTTACACATTATACAAAATTATAAACATTCAAAAAGCACTTATCTAGCTATATTTTATTCACCAACAAAAATACTAGAAACTGTACATACACTACAAGAAATCTTAGGATCTATGACGATATGTTATCATCATAAATTCTGATATATTTGTCATAGCAGTTATATTTATGACGACTGCATGACGAAAAACCATTCGTCAAAGATCATGCGTGGTAAATCATGTTTAATGACGACCGCATGTTTTTTCATCATAATTTTTAATGACGATCTAATTAAAGAGTCGTCACTAAATGTCCTATGGCCTGGCGAGGCCCATGTACTAAAAAGGCTATTACTGGGCCAAATATAATTACGGGCCTAATTTATTATATGCCAAGCCCATTTATAGAAATAAAATTGATACTAATTTCTAGGACATAATCTATTTTGCAACCTTTATATTTAGTGGGTCAACAACCATCGAGCCCAAACATCAAAAAGGTTATATATTTAGTTACAATGCCGCCCATACACTTTTTTCAGCCCACACAATTGAGCCCATATATTTTCAACCCACATATTTCAATCCATATACACTTATAATAATATAGTTACAATACACCTGAAATAAATCATTTATAATAATAATACATATGCATATGTTACTGGCTCTTCTAAATTAAGAAGCACCAACAACTGTACTTTTGCCATCAGCAAGCATTACATTTAAAAAAAGATCGCAATAAAAGAATGTTTTAATAGAAAATACAATATTTGGTTATCCATCTTCCCCGTTTATGCAAGGTCTATACTGCAGCATCATGGACAAATCCAGCAGTCCTGTCATCATGAAATAAAAGCACTTATTTAGATGTAAATATGATCGAGGTACTGACTGCTTGCTAAAATTGATAGACATGTATGTAAAAGATTATCTAATCCACCATTTTAGAAATTATCCAAATGCAAACATGCTATCAACATAAGATCTGTAGTATACAAAGCTACATCAAAAATCGAATGATAACTGAACAACTATCTTGAGATGTGAATCTCATTACAAGTTATACAAACAGTACTAAAAAATTGCAAGTTAATCAAAGATTTTTTTTCCATCAACTCACCAAAAGTAGTATATACTATTTACTATATAATGCCCTTTATTTTCACATAGCAGGAACTGTACACAGGACGCCAACAACTATATATCAATGCAGCTAGAAGTACACGGGAGGCCAACAACTATACCGATGCAGCTAGAACTACAGCAAGGGCAGGTAGGAAGCAGCAGGATAAGAGATTCTAAGGCAACATCTGTAGCATAAAAATGCATGAACCTGCATTATATGGCATGGACAGGAACCTGCAAGGCAAAAACGATGTAAAGTTTGCAAGGGAAAAGGCAATGTAATCTTTAAATCCAGTACCAGGCTAACAACGACAAAGTAAAATTGTGGCAGTGCATAGACAAAATTTGAAGGTAAACAACGAAAGGGAACGGCCCATCAAGAAGGCAGGCTTCAATTCTCTAAACCTCGTTGCCTGAGCAACATGCTGATACAAAATCAGTTAGACATGGAGGAAATATATCTGATAGCACATTGGAATCAGTAAATGAGTTTACGTGGCAAACACAGAACAATAGTCATAATGCTTGAATCGCTAATTCATGTGGACTGTAGACCTGAGAAGCAACAGAAATCTCATGTAGGTAGGCGGCCAGGCAATATGAATCAATAGATGCAGGGACTACTGAGACTGACGCAATC
Organism: Miscanthus floridulus; assembly: GCF_019320115.1. Taxonomy (NCBI): domain Eukaryota; kingdom Viridiplantae; phylum Streptophyta; class Magnoliopsida; order Poales; family Poaceae; genus Miscanthus; species Miscanthus floridulus. The sequence continues at coordinate 103,807,362 of NC_089580.1, read as the reverse complement.
TAAGCCATGCAATCAATTTGTACATGCAGGGTCCGTTCTGACTGAGCTAATGTAACCATAGTAAGGACACGATGAAGCAGAAGAAAAAAACACTAAAACGTAGATTGGTTTCCACTTTCTAGAGATGAACCTATACTATAGCAGCAGAGGGGGGAGCAGAAAACGTGAAATTTGTACCTAGTAGCATAGATTTGAGGATCAAAGAGGCACTCAAACCACGGCTTGAGGAGGAAGCACCTAGATCCGGCCTATGGACTCCTTTGCGTCGGGTAGCTAGCAGCCGAGGAAGAGAGCGACGGCCTTGCTCCATCACCGGAGAGCGGTAGCAGCAAGCGGCGCCGACGTAGATCGAAGGTCGTTCCGCCGAGGGAGAGCGACAGCGGCAGCGGCAGACGGCATCGGCGTAGGTCGAAGGTCGAAGGTCGCTCCATGGAGGACCAGGCCGGCCTCTTTGACAAATGTCTTTTGCACAATCTGCATCCACCAAAAATGGAGGAACGCAACAAAATTTGGTTCACCAAAAATGGACATCTAAACTCAACTTATAAAATACTACACTTTAGGAGGAACGCAACAAAATTTGGTTCACCAAAAATGGACATCTAAACTCAACTTATGATTTTTCAAAGTTAGTACAAAAATCTATAAAAGGAATAATAGAAACCCTAACTAGTAGTCGCTGACAGAGGGGACCCACAGGTCAGTGGGGTCCACCGGTTAGTGACCCAAAACAGAGCACGATGGATTGACTGGCGCTATCTCACCGATGGTGAGCACTCCGATGAAACCGACTACACCAGCATGACCTACTCACTAAGACGAATCGATTGACCTAGGTGGTGGAGGCACGGACGCAGGAGCCACCTCGTCACTGGCCATGGCGGCACGGAGGCGCTGTGCTACGGTACGCTAGCCTTCTTTGGTCATGGCAAGGCCAGGCGAGGAGCGCATGAATTCCATGGTGACGATGTGACCCTATTGCGACTACCTAGGCTAGGCGAGGTGCTCCGACGAGATCTACCCGCGTGCATGGTGGCACGGCGGTAAGAGCGCGGCGGCGCTGCGCATCGTGTTCCGTGTCGGCGGGGCAACCAATCTCAGTAACATCATGCTACCAGCTAGACTACACCGTAACCAAGCTCTCACATGAGGAATCAAAAGCAATGTGCATGCAAGCCAAGCAGTGGCGAGCTCACCGTGGAGGCGGCCATGGAAGCCGAGATCTCTGGCGTGGACAGAAATGGTGATTTCGCCCTCACCGTAGCTTGTCTGGCACTGCAAGCGCATAGAGGAGGTAGAGGGGAACACAGTGAAGCTAGCTATGAGATGGAGGCGGCATTGGCATGGTGGAGCAGGCGCTAGGCAACAGCGGAGCTACTCGGTGGCACTCAGCTCTCCATGGTGGGAGCAAGAGAGAGCAGTGGAGATGGAGAGAGTGAGTGCGAGTGAGTGGAACTAAGGCACGTGACTTCTCAGATAATGGGCACCAGCGCACTGCGGTGAGGGCCTGACATCAGCCAGCGGCAGCCAGAAGCTGCGCTCGGTCGGCTACCTCGGCGCGCGACATGGCGTTCGTCAGAGTCCAAATTCTGACCTGACGGCATGATTCTACCCCTTTCTAAATCCTAAATGATGGCGAATTAGTGCACAATGTTTAAACAATATTTGTACCAGGTACAAATTTGTTGTAGAAATCAAAGTCTAAATCTCAATGGTTAGGAAGATACATCAGCACAAAGTCGAGCATGTCACACTGTAAACTCAAAAGACTTAGCAAAATTTCCTAAGGGCTAAAAATAGTGAAATGTTGAATCTTGTGAGCTAAATTCAAGCATGTTAGGAGCTAAACTAGCCTATGACCCAAAAATATAAGTTGTTGCTCTAATCAAATACTACAACTTTGATTTAGTGTACACATCCATGCAAAGGCTCTATGACATAGTTCAACCTAGGTCAAACCTACCACTTTCACATAATGACTTACACTAGAACTATGACTTAGAGACCAAACTAGCCCTAGTCATGAATATCAAAGTTGTTCATAGTGACATTCTAAACATGTTTAAGTTATTCCTAAGGTCAGACAAGCATTTCATACATTGGTTACATATAATACTTCCTAGGTCAACAAGCATATCATCACTTAAAAGCTTAATTAGATAAAATGATCTACATGAACATTGTTCCATTAGTCATCCTAAGTGTAGCTAAGGTGTTTTAGTGACCAACATCAACCACTTACACTTATTCACACATGATCATAAGCATACACATTTGGAAACATAAAATAACAAGGCATGTTTCACATGTTTTAGTTGTATGTTTCATATGTAAAAGCTTATATATGAATGCTTGATGATTATGCTCATGCAATGCAAGTCAATTTATGTAAGCCTAACACCTAGGGTGTTACATCTTCACCTTGGCAAGAAGTCACTGCTCCTGGTCCTTGATCCTTAGGACGTTGTCCTTGATTAGTATCTCGCTACCGCGCTCATCCAGCTAGCTAATGCTGATGATGCTTGTACGTAGCTATGAATGTAATATACATTCGTTAACGCACCATGCTCAACATTCTGGCACCTAAAGATGATGGTGCCGCGCCCTTGGATTGCCACCCTTAAGCCATCACTGAACTTCACCGTGCTGGTCACATCATCGTTGAGCTCGGAGAAGGCAGCCTTGGAGCCCATCATGTGGTTGCTGGCACTAGAGTCTAGGTACCACCGATGCTCCTACTCGCCGCCCACATGTCCGAGGTGGACTTGGGCATGTGGTTCATCGAGGTTGACAGCCTTCAGGGCCTTCCCAGGCCTTTCCACTGCCTTCACCTCTCCCTTCTCCTCAGCCTCAATGTCGTGTAGTGCATAGAACATCGCCATCAGGATAGTGGCCACATCATCATCATCATCATCTGACTATGCCAGATGAGCCTGAGCCTTCTTATCCTGCTTACGATTTGAGCACTCTTTTGCCCAATGGCCCATCTTCCACAACACCGATAGGCATTGGGGTTGACCTACTTCTTCTTCTCTGAAGAAGCCTTACCGTGGTGCTTGCCATCGCCACCATGACTGGAGGAGGCTAACCTAGAGTTCCTTTGGGTAGCCCACTCCTCATCTATTAGCATAGCTTGCCGCTGTCCTTTGTCGTTGTAGCTTGCTCCATGCGCTCGTCCACTGCCTGCAGATGGCTAGTCACATCCTCAATGGTGACGGTGGACAGGTCCAGCATCATCTCTATGGAGAGAGCGATCTGGATGTACTTTGCCGACATAGAGTGGAGGTACTTGGAGACCGCCTCCTCTTCATCGATGGTGACGCCGAGCCTCTTCAGCCTACTGATGTGCGTCTGTAGGCAGAGGGAGAAGTCCTCCACCGATTCACCATCCTTGAACTTGAGGTTGGCGTACTCCTACTTTAGAAGCTAGGCCATCTCCTTCTTTGTGCTGTCGGAATCGACACGCATCACCACAATGGTCTCCCATGCCTCCTTAGCAGAGCTTTTCGGCCCCAATGGCTCCTTGTACTCCACCGATACAGTAGCGAGGATAGCCTCCAATGCTGACATGTCATCTTCTTCATTTTTAGTGCCCTTGTCAACAACATTCTAGAGCCGTCGGGCTCTGAGCTTGACCTTTATGGTCACCGACCACTTGCCATACTTGGTGCCACTCAGCGTTGGCCAACTGGCGCCGCTGACCTCCCGCACCATGCGCACAACGACCTCCTATCATGACTGGGCAGCCACAGCAGCACCGCTGCTATCGCCCATCTCCAAACCATCTGTCATCGCCAGCGGTTAGTCCAGTGACGGCGCTTGTACGGCTTTAATACCACTTGTTAGCCCACAGGATCACCGGCACGAGTGAGTCAACCACTCACCAGCGTTGCCGACCACGACTATCGTTGTTCGACCACACACTATGGCTATAGGTAGAAGAAGGGAGGGAGAACAGAGCACACACATAGCACAAGCATCAGCGTTGGCCAGGGCTCTGCAGAGGAGATGGCAAACTGAACTTGCTCTCTTTTCTGAGTTGCAGTGGTAAACTATATACAACTCTATCCATCTAGTCCTAGTACGGCTGCCATGCTGCTACAATGACCGGATGTGACAGTAGGACTGACTTTTGTGCCTGCCCCTACTATGGCTACAGTGTGGCAGGAGAGCTGTTCGGTGCCTACCCTGTTGTGGCTACAGTACCACAGCAGGGAGCCTTTTTGGCACCGCCTTCCCCTGCCGTGCGTTCACATAGAGATGCAGTAGATTATCTAACAAATAAGGCCACCCCTCTCTATATAAACGAGAGGGATCATAGCCTATTGAGTATTCCAACCACTACTAGGAGTATCCACTTCTATGACCAACAACTTTCGTCACTAAAGGGACCAAATTCATCATAATTTCAGTTTTATGATGAATTTATGATGAAAAACAGTTCGTCATAGAAGTCGCATCATACTTGAACTTCCATGATGGATTCAGTAAATCATTATAGAAGTGGCTTGATCTGTGATGAAAAATAGACCATCATAAAACTGTTTTCGCATGCGTGGCAGGGGGCTACCACTCTGATGGGTGCTTGCGTTGGAGATGTTTTTCCATGTGTACGTGCTATAGCCGATTGCATTGGAGATGGTTTGGATACATGTCACCTTCTTATTACACAACGTGGTCATCTATGGTTTTCGCACATAAGGATGAAAATGGTCAGAAACGGTAGTAAAACCCCTAAATCGTTTTCTACTTTTACATTTGAATACGAAAATGAAGCGGTAAAACCGGACACGAAAACGAACGCGAACTTACGGAATATTAAGAATTTCGAAAACGAACCAAATCGAGTGGAATTATATCAAACACAGTCAATATATGAAAAATTAGTATGGAATAACGACCCGTAGGACCAAGTCACGCTCTTCAGAATTTATGTGTAGCACCAAAAATATTTACCTTGAAACTCCAACGCAAACCCCTTCCTAGATTTTCTAGGAATTACAAAAGGTGTCATAAAAATACTAATTTTTCCTCCCTCCTCACCCTACGCTTGGCCCAAGAGCCCACTTGGCCCGATGGCTGCTCGGCATGGCAGGCTCGCTGGCAGCAGCCAACGCCCACGCTACATGCAAGCTGCAAGTGCTAGCCACCAGGCGCCCTTCTCGATTTGTACCACCTCGCTTACACAATGGGAGTGAGAGAGCTGATCCTCTATATAAGAACATCAGGCACTCACTCGTAGCCACAGACCACAGCCAGCCCACTATAAAGCCCTCCTTGCATCGTATCCCTTAATTGGGCTGCGCTGAATTCCTATATGGGTCAAATTTGGTTCAATTTCAAAAATGGTACATTTTGAATAAAATGTAGAAAAGTAGAAATTGATCAAAAAAAAAATCTCAAACTATTTTTTTATTTCGTATTTGATGTTCCATGTTTTGACCCAAATTTGAATTTGTTTGAAAATACAAAATTGATTGGTTCAAATATAGAAAACGATGTGGTTTGGGATATTTTTATACTGTTTTTATCCTAACTTGCATGTTTTAGGTTTTTATAAGACCACGTGTTGGGTCCTTGTTATTCCACATGTTCGTTGCTATTGGATCATGTGTCACTTTTTTATTGGACCATGTGCCATATTTTTATTGGTCCATGTATCCATTTTTTATTTGACCACGTGTCACGTTGCTGTCCATCCACGTGTCGTATTTTTATATGTGCACGTGGTTTGACGATTTTGTTTCATATGTCAGATTTTTAATAGCCCACGTGTCATGCCCTGGCCAATTCACGTGTCATGCACTGGTTGGTCCATGTGTCACATTTTTATTTGATGACATGGCATGTCCTGGTTCTATCACGTGCATGACAATAAGTACATCTGAAAAGTAATTCGAGATCATCACCACTACACAGATTGACTACATAATTATTCAACCTAGCAATCAAATACCAACAATTAACATTTCACACGTTAGCAGCAAGCCACTGATAGTGTATCACCACAATAAACTGTCGCATGAGTCCACACAACAGACCATAAATATTCACCGCATCAAGCCATAGGAGTTGAATACTAAAAGTTAATTACCAGAAGAGCTTAAGCGCATCACTTGCTCATAGAGCCTATTGTACTCCTATTGCCATTTCTTGAATTCCTCAAACTACCTTTCAGACTTTTCTGTCTTCCTCTTCAGTTCATCCACTAGTTCAATGAGGGCAGCAGAACTTTCCTATTCACCAGGAAGCTGTTCCTGAAGCGTTATCTCTGCTGAGGTCTCTGCTCTAGTGGAGCTTGTCAGGATACTAGCATTCTAAAAAAAGGTTTTTGCCACTTGCCTAGGAGGGGGGCTTGCCTTGGGAGAGGCAGAGGACCTTGGAAATAACATCAGCACTAGTCATTGGTTGCTGCCCATCAGCAATAGGTTCTGCTTGCATAGTTTTCATAGCTTCCTACGAAATTCAATCGTTAAAGCATTAGGTTACAGATAGTGGAAGAGGACTTCAATTGAAAACCCAAGAGATTAATTCATAACAAGTAATGCATAGGAATTCCTCAGCCTACTGCTGCTAGAGATTACATAAGCATATTGCATAGGTCTTTTGCAGCCTACTTTCAATAGAGATTACATAAGCATAATGTACAGATACCATATTGATTGGTGTAAAATTGCAACTACAAAATTAAATGATGTTGCCACATTAGGCTTCTGGTGCGTTTCTTTCTTTTATGGCAATGGTTTCAGTAGATTTCAAGGAAAGCAAATGAAGGTACTTACAACTGCTGCTCTTGCAGCATCGCTCAGACCCTTTTTCGTGCTGGTATGGAAGTCCTTGAAGACTTCCATAGCATTAACATCTTCATCAGGTCGACTATGTTGTTCAAGTCCTGGATCATCATGTTGTTCATCAAGTCCTTGATCGTGTTCTGTGGCCTTCCTCTTGTTCTCCCTCTGTTCACATTACACATGAGTTTCTGTTTATATTTATACAAAGGCAAGAGTAACAATAAAACACAACCATCACTTACAAATGTTTGCATCTAGACAACATAGGAGTGAGATCCTGTAGACTGGTGGTACTTCACTTTTGCACGGTTTTGCTTGTTCATCTCAAATGTTTCCTATAGCTTCTTTTGTGTTAGACTGCAGAACAAGTAAACCATAGCAAGACTAGACAGGAAATCAATGGGTTCACATGCACCTTATTCTTAGCACTAGACCAAATCTCGACAAGTTCACACCACTGTGCATCGTTCATGGATGGGACAGAAGAGGTCGTAGGGATCTGATCAGTTGGGACACCATTGAAATAGGTTTGCTTCAACCTGTAGCATGCCTTCCGTACCCCAAACTATAATACATTCCAGTAAGCTTCTTGTGTTGGTGGGTGAGCCTTGTTAATGTCCAGCCTCCACTGCACGCAATAGTGTGAATGAAAAGTAAATCCGTTAAAGTTGCTCAAAGCAGAGTTGAATATCAAGAGAGGATAACCATACATATAGTTAGCCTCTCCACAAAATTTTTGTAATAGACGACACCAGAGGGCTTCTTGTAATGTTTCTAATGCGTCAAAATTGGTACATGATCACTACAAGAAATCCTTCTTTCTATGACAAAAATCCTCATGACGGGGCAAAATTTTGTCATATAATATATCATAATATGACACAAAAGTCTGTAGCGTCATAAAATCAGGACAACTAGTTATGATGACACTGTTTTTTGTCACATAAAGGTACCAAGTGTCGTCACAAAATGTAAGTCGCCAGGAGCTAGTTGACAGTGGTGTTTTTATGACGATACGTGTTGTTTTTATGTGACGGCTATGGAGCGTCACTATTTGTTATTTCAAATAGGTGGACCCTTGACCCCTCTCTATTGACCAGTTTCATTCCCCATTTCCCCAACAGAAGATGGTGCCGAGCGGCGAGCGGCCTCTGGGCGGAGCCAGCTCCCCATCTCCCCAACTGACGGCACGACAACCTCTAGGCAAAGCGCGGTGGGCAACGGGTGGCCTCTGGGTGGAGCCAGTTCCCCATCTCCCCAACTAATGGTGTGGCGGCCTCTAGGCGGAGCCAGCACGTAGATCTGCTGGAAGCCCGCCTGGCGGAGTGTAGATCTCCGGTAACCGACGATGACTCCATCTCATTGGTCGATGGCATGCTCCTAGTCCCTAGGTGCGCCATAGTGGCAGTGTCATGCCCTGGTTCATGTGTGAGGCCTTCCGTTGCCTTTCCTCGTCGCTCACATTCCCCCTTTCAAGTTCATGTGTGAGGCCTAATCAATCCTCTCTCTCTCAAGTTCTCATGTCGTAGGCGTCGTCATCTACCGCTCACAAATGTCAGTGTTATAATCATTTAGCATTGGCCAAATTTCATTCTTGTTGGAATGGGCATGCCTGAGAATGGTAGTGTTTTTAACATTCAGTGGCTGCACTATTGATGTTAATCTGCCTGTTGTTTTAATTTGGATGCAGGGGACATGTACTAGGTATTGGTTCAAGGAAGAATATGTGGTGTTCCTTCATGATAATGGTTATCTACTGCTAGCTTCCTCGACCATTGCAGCAGCTTCGACAACAAAAGTTCCTAAGCTAGTGGAAAAAATTGATAGCTTAGAGCAGAATCTAAACAAGGTGAAGGAAATGGTTGGCAAGAACAGGGAAGGCATGGGATGCTACATTTGTCTTGTGTGTGGCTATTTGAATGTAGCATTCCTAGTGTTGTCCATCCTTTTTGGTTGTAACTATAGTGTTGAAGTAGGCAATGATGATAAAGTAGGACATGTTGTGAAGTAGGTTGGATATGTTGGCCACATTTGATATGCTTTTGGCTATGATGATTAAGTAGGGTGGGACATGTTGTATTGAACATGTTATCCAGGATGTATTTGTAGTTGGAATGAAATATGTGCCTTTGTGATGTTGGACATCTCTTGTGTGCATTGATATGTAACCTGTGTGTGTGATGAAATTTTGGCAGCATGTATGTAACTTCCAACATATATATATCATGACAGATCCTATAATTTCCATGACACTGTCAGGTTGCATAAAAACCTAGAATTTTTGTAGTATATATCATCTCAATGAGTTATGGGCAGCATATACCATATCCATGATATTTTGGCAGCATATAGCCTGTATGTAACTTCCAATAGGTTACATGTGCATAGAATAGAATTCATAAATCAAGTTTAACATTGAAACAAAATCATTGCATACAAGGTCTTACAAGTTCATAATTCAGATACAATAGAATCACTAATAGAAGTTCACGGTTTACAAATAGCTCTAGAAATGCATAGGTTAGTCATCATCACTGTCTTCTTCTGATATACTCACTTCATGTTGACTATGGTACTAAAGGAAGGTTTCATCTTCATCTTCGTCATCTGTTTCATCACCTTGAGGTGTTTGTTGATGTCGATGGATGCTCTCGACAAGGTCTACACTTATAGGGCTGCCTGGTTGATTATCCACATGCAACAAATCCATATCAGGATAAATGTCTCCCACTATACAATCTCCCGATGAAGTATTGTCCTCTTGGTATGCCTCCTGACGTCTCATCTGTACTTGTTCATGGATTGGTTGTTTTTCGTCGGACTCTTCAACATCAAATATATGTCGGTGGCTAAATTCTTGTACCACTCGCCAACATGAACCTAACTTTGTATCTTCTAAGAAAAATACCTATGAAGCTTCTATGGCTAGAATGAAAGGGTCATTCTTATACCATCAGCCTTCGATGTTAATGCTCTTGAAGTAACCATCATCTTTCATCTGGTATGTCCTTCCCTCAAGATTGTACCATTGACACCATAATAAGATAACAGATCTATCTCATTTGTTGTTCTTAGTGTAATTCAACTCAATAATGTCTGTGATTGTCCCATAGAAGTCAATAGTGTCATCATTGTGAGTACCTATAGTCTTGATGGTGGAGTTTTGTGTTTTCCTATGTGCCTCATGACCCTTAGTGTGGTACCATACCCCATTGATTATATAGGTTGTGTATGATCGCACACGCCTATCCAGCCAACATGCGAGTGAGTACAGGTCTTCATCAAAATTTATTGTGCCTTCGTATTTCAATCTGGTAATCTACAGGAAAACACAGAGAATTAGTGAGTTTGAAAATTTATTGTATCATAAATGATTCAGCCAGGTTGTAAAAGTTGCACGCACATGTTTCTCGAACCATGCAGCGAATTGTGTTGACATCATTTTTTCAATATTGATGCTACAAAGGAAGAAGTTCAATAGTTTATTGTGACACTAATATTAAATAAAGGTGGTAGAAATGAAATGACAACAATTACTCACTCTTTGTATTCATCAACCTCTTCACAATTATTTAGAACAAACCAAACCATGGAGTCATAGTCATTATCTTGGTAATGAAGTTTTGAAGCACCCAACAGGTTAATACCATGACCAAAAATAGAGAAATCATTAGGTGAGATGTTCTATGCTCCATCTAAGTTTCTTTTAGGCCTAGTGAACTTAGTAATAATTTCACTGAAATATGTTGAGCATTGGGTCATACACTCATAGGTAGTGTATGCCTCTACAACATATCCTTCAGGTCTTGCTTTATTGTGGATGAAACGCTTAAAGGTGCCCAATCTTCTCTCAATGGGATACATCCATCCATACTGAACTGGTCCCCTAAGGAGTGCCTCGTTAGGTAAGTGTACTGCTAGGTGAACCATAACATCAAAGAATGTAGGAGGATAAATTTTCTCTAGTTTGCAAAGGATAATTACAATATCTTTCTTCATCTGGTGTAGTGCATCAACCTTTAGAGTTTCTGAGCAAAGTTGTCTAAAAACCCTACCCAATTCAGTAATTACTTCATATACATCTTTGAGCACCAAACCGTGAAGGCCAGCTAGTAAAATATGCTGCAACAGTATATGACAGTCATGTGTTTTTAGCCCATGCATTGTTCCTCCCTCCATATTGACACATCTTGATATATTAGAGGCATAGCCATCTGGAATTTGAACATTGCTAACAAACTGCAAGAACTTCTTCTTTGCTTCTAGCATTAGAACGTAACAAGCTTTGGGCTTTGTGTACGAATTACCAACTTCTACCAGCAAATGAAGCTCTTTTCTTATACCTCTATCTTCCAAATCTAGTCTAGCAGCGACTGTGTCCGTTGTCTTCTTTGGAGTATTAAGTAGAGTTGACAAAATGTTTTCACATATGTTTTTCTCTATGTGCATAACATCTAGGTTGTACTATAGCTTCACTTTTGACCAGTATGGAAAATCATACAAGCTAACCTTGAGATGCCATACTGGTTCTCCATTATGGCGTCATTTTCTTGTTTTTTGCTTATCAGGATACTTGCCTGGAGCATAGGAAACTTCATCCAACATTGCCATAACCTCATCTGCACTAAATTTCCTTGACTGCTCTCTATTTTCATGGTGGCCATTGAAAGATCTATTTTTCCTCCAGGGATGGTCATTTGGGAGGAAACGTCTATGGCCTATGAACCCAATTTTGTTTCTCAGACATTTGGAGCATGGATTCTCATCACGGTGCACACATGCGAAGTAACCCCTAGTGGTTCTGCCTGACATGGTGCCTAATGCTGGGTAGTCATTGGTTCTACATAGAATCACTACATGTAGACTGAAATCTTTGCCTTCATATGCATCATAAGTAGAGACACCCTCCCAAAGGGTAAGCATGTCTGCTATCAAAGGCTACATGAACACATGGAAATCTTTGCCTGGTGATTTTTTGCTTAGAATAATTAAAGCAAGCATATAATTGGATTGGTCCATACACATCCATGGTGGAAAATTGTATGGAGCCACTATCACTGGCCTGATGCTATATGAATTATTCATCTAACCAAATGGGTTAAATCCATCAGTAGCAATGGCTGACCTCAAACTATAAGGATCATCTGCAAAAGACTTGAAAGTATCATCAAATTCTTTCCAAGCTTCTCCATCCGTAGGATGTATCATTTCATTTTCAACTGGTACCCTCTTATCCTTGTACCATCTTGCATACTATGCCCGCTGCTTTGAGATAAAAAGCCTTTGAAGGCGTGGAATTATTGGAAAGTAACGTAGTGTAGCAGAACTGACTAATTTATAAGAGCACAAGTACAATGGTAGCCCACAAGCGGTCGCACTATCATACTTGAGCCCATATAAACCCGATAGTCCATCGAATACCATGAAGGGTCTTGATTAACCATTAATATAAAACCAAGATCGTACATGATTCAACATACATGTCACATGTTTCATAAAGTTCACAAATACAGTTCATCCATCAGAGTATGAATTAAGGTTATTACAAACCAAGTTCAACTAAAATAGTAGCGAAAGCAAATTAAAAGTTTGAAACCAACATCTGCAACATTGTTTAAATATAGTGCCAGCCCATGATCACACTTCCACAAAAGCATATGAGAGGGATAAATAAGAGATGCCTGCCCAGGGCTCACTCATCCACGGTGGGACAGAAGTAGTTCTTGCAATAGCCATGATAAATTGTACCATCTGCAATAATGGGAATAAAACCCTGAGTGTGAGAAAGTACTTAGCTAGACTTACTGAAGCGACCTGATTTCCACGAAGGGAAATCCACAGAGTCGAAGTGTAATAAGACCGTTGTAGATCATATTACCTAAATTTCTAGTCGAATACCACATCCATACAACGATAATATCAGAGTACAAATAGTGTGGAATTACATAATTTATTACATCGCCGCATTGGTGGAATCAAAAGTAGCATTCATTCAGAACAGCTTGAAGATAAGATTGCCAAACTGGAGCGTAGGCATGAACCCCTCAACCGTCAAACTCCTTGGAGCTATACTCCTCAGCAGAACCTATGTGACAAAATTTATCAGTACGATTTGTACTGGCCACTCCCACCCTATGAGCATTGCTTTGTGGAAATTGGATACAAGTTGGATATAATCAAAAGGAACCTATAAGGCTGGGGTTTCCTATGTATTAGCATATTAAGTATACAATAATAGTTGGTCAAGTTTCCACACCATCTCCACACACATTCCACCCCATTCTCGTCCAGAGCTATATTTCAATCCAGGGATCGATATACCACCATCTCCACACCATCACCATACCATCGCTCAGTCGACAGGCCAACTCCCTCTTGGCACTGTCTCAAGGCCCGTAGCCCCTAGCTACGACTGACACTCTCTCATGGGGGAAGAAGAGAAGGACTCATCTCACTATCTAGTTTAAGCGAAACCCAGGAAAGGTCCATAGCCGACAGGTCGGCTCATGTATCGATCGATCAACCATACACTCTGCAGAGGTTTTACATAACCACAAGATCTGCCTTCTTCGCTGACCGTCATCAACTGGGCTGATTCTGGCCGCTTGCTAGCCTAGGATAATGCCACTCTTACCATTCAGCCCTGGTACACCCCAAGTCTAGTCTAGGGCGGCTAAAACTGTGGGTCATGAGCCGGGTCCACAAGGTCTCCATTAAGTCTCGGAAGGGTGTGGGGGAAATCCTCCACGCCCCATACCTCCTTACACTGTCTGCTATCAACCTAGCAGTAGTGGCAATATCCTACCAAGTAGTCCGGCCGTCCCACACCATATAGGGCGAGTGGTACGTAAGGCTTCCCAGTGAATCTAAGTACTAGTAAGTCCTTAGGGCTGACCAAGCCAGAATGTCTCCATTAGGGTTTCCATTTATTATGCCACCATAGCACCTCCATCCTAGGCTCCTCCCATCATAGGGTCACACCTAGGACCACCTCATATACCATTTACCCACCATAGGTATCCATTTCCAAGGGTGCCTAGGTAGCACCCCATGGCAAGACTTGCCCTAGGCTCGTCGTATACTCCAACTTGGTCGACACAACCGGCACCCTCCATACACCCAAGTCACACATGTAGCACTCTCCCCATAGTCCAGATAACACCAGTTTCCACCACGCATTTAATGTAGTATAAGCGTAGTAGAAGTATAAGTAATGAAATATAGCAGTAAGCGTGTGTCTAGCCTAATAGCAGGGTATGCAGGGGTAAGGATTGCGTCAAGGTAAAGTCCATCAAGTAAGCATACTACCATGCAAGTCCTATCATAGTATGATTATAGCAGTAAAGTAAAGCAATAGCAGTTCTATATTAGCCATGTGTAATAGGTGCTACGAGATTGGGTGGGATGTGGCACCTTCAGTGTAGTCATCTCCGTACTCCTCACGGTACTCATGATCCTCGTCTGTCTAGTTCTCCTCCGAGTCTGCATATGTTCGAATTATAGTCGCGTTAGCGACGTCTATAGAATAGCACAAAGAAGCAATGAAAATTTAAAAGATCCAAATGCACTCAAACATGGGTTCATTGCGTAAAGCTCAATTTTAGATGAATTTTGGTCCTAGTTTCGTATTTTTCTGAGGTCATATGAATTAGTTATGAATTTCTGAAGTTTTAATCATTTCTGAAAATGGGAAAAGGCTGAATTAATCCTGGGCTGACACGTGTCACGCTCCTGTTGGTCCATGTGGCATCCTGATGTCAGCATGACATCAGCTTTTTGTCATCGTCTCGGTTCTGGTACTGACAGGTGGGGTCCCGCATGGCGGTGTCACTAACATGTGGCCCTAGTCAACGGTCAACGTTGACCGGTCAATGGTCAATACATGCCGGGTCCAAACTGGGCCGGTTGGGCCTAGAAAAGGGCTGGGCTTTGGCCCGCCACGTGGCGCGCTGGTGCGGCCACGTCGTCATACTGGGCCACTAACGGGCCATGATCCACGGGTGTAGGTGAGGCGTGGTTCAGGGTGAACCCGCCTGTGTTGGTCCATAGACCGTAGAGCCAGTCTATGAAGGACTTGGTCCACTTACTCCTTCCTAGGGTTTTGTTCACGTGCATGATGTGGTCGTGGTCGGAGCTGCTCGGGATGTGGTTGGCGCGGTCGTGGTCGAAGCTCGACGGAGCTGCTCAGGATGTGGTCAGCGCGGTCATGGTCGGAGCTCGGTGGAGCTGCTCGGGACATGGTCGGCTAGGTCATGGTCAGAGATTGGCAGCGCTACTTGGGATGTGGTCGACATGGTCGGCAAGGGGAAAATCCCCTTTCCCTTCCCCGACAGGGGCTCTCACCGGCGGTGAGGTCACCGGCGAGCACCCGCGGCGGCGCTAGCGTCCGATTGGGTAGGCAATAGTTTCCCCATGCCTTAGTGAGTGTAGCGGTGGGGTCAAGGTGGCGGCTGGGGCTTCATAGGGTCCCGGCCATGGTGAACGGCATCGTGGGTTCATCGGTGTGCATGGACAGGGCTGCAGTGGTAGCGAGAGCCCAGTTGGAGGAGCATGTGAGCTCCACGGCGCTTCTACAGCCACGGTGGGCATGTTGGAGGAGCTCCTAGTACTCCCAATGGCTCCAGCCACGGTGATGGGAGCAAAGCAAAGGCGGTGGCGCGCCAACAAGGTGTGGTGCGGCAACGCAGGGCTCCGATGGGCTTCTTCCTCGGCTAAGGTGAGTGCAGTGTGTCTCTCGACTTGGCAGAGCCAGTCGGGTGTCAATGTTGCCTTTACCAAAACGTAGAAGATGTGGTGGTCTCACCATGGTTGTGCTCTCGGCCAAGGTGAGCGTGTCCGTGCATGTGCGCTCCTGCTCCGATGTACAACGTCATGGCTGGGGTCCTCCTTTTGGCTGATGGTAGCACGCATGGCGCGTCTTGGGTCTTGGCAAGCATGGCCATGGCGGTCTCCCTAGCTAACTAGTTGGGCTAGGCCAGAGCTCAAAGCTTCAGCAAGGTTTTGATCATGGCGGTGCACGTTCCATTTGGCTAGGGAGGTGGTCTCAGCAAGATGGCTCACCGTAGGGTTCGTGGTGGTAGGATGGCGGTGCGATGGTGAGGTGAGGCCGTGATGAGGCGATGCAGTGCCGTGCCAAGCAGCTACGTCACTATAGCTGATCAGGGTAGCGCTCCTGGCTCCGACAAGGTCCTCCCCACAGCGGCTTCCTTCTCCTCCTTGCTTCTCCCTCCTCCCTCTCTCTCGGCTTGACGCGGTGGGGTGCTATGCCACCAGCGGTGGCAGCGAACGGCTGAGGGTTAGGGCTCATGGATGTTAGCTTTTATAGTCGAGCTCTAAGGGCTCCAATGGCGGACGGTGATCGGGCGGTGGTGATGCATGTGGTGCATCCGATGGCTTGCGTGCGGTAGCATAGGCGCGGCGCAAGGGGGAACAAGGTCATGCGATTTGCATGACCCTGGGCCCGCGCCTACCACACTGGTCGGCCCCCAGTCGCATTGTGGAGAATGCATGGGCGAGGGGAAGAAGACGCTACTGTACTAGGTGGCTGACAGAGGGGGCCCATTTGTCAGCTTGTCCTAATGCGGCAGCAGCGTGTAGTGCGTGATAGCAGACAAGTGGGGTCGGCTTATCAGCGGCTATGCACGTGTGGGCGGTGATGTTGGGCCGGCTTCATGGGCTACACGCGTGAAAGGGCAGGCGAGGCTAGTTTGCAAGGCCGAGTAGGCCTGGCTACTGCTGCTCCCTCTTCTTTCCTTTCTCTTTTATTTGTTGCCAATTTGGTTAGGGTTTATCATAAATATTAAGTAAGTTAGTTAAACATCACATAAGGCAAAAGAATCCAAATCACATGTGGGTCTAAGGATGCATGCATGATTTATTTATTTTGGAATTTAGTTACACATGTGGCATAAAACCAAACTATGCTTATGATTTTTAACCTAGTTGGGTCACATCGAATCCAAAACTAGGGTTGGGCTTCTACATGTGTCACTCAACATCACATACTGGCTAACACAAAAATTTTGTAGTTGTGATTTTTGGTGTGTGGATTTTTGGGTTGTTACAATCCTACCCCCTTAATAGAATCTCATCCTCGAGATTAAAGTGTAATATACTCTTCGAAGAGGTAAGGGTATCATAGCCGGAGGTCAGACTCTTTCTCCCATGTTGCTTCTCTCTCAGTGTGATTGCTCCATTGGATCTTGCACATAAGAATAGTTTTGCTTTGGGTCTCTTTGGTATCTCTACCTAGAATTCTGATAGGATGTTCTTTATACTCAAGTGTATCTTGAATGTCAAGTGTATCAGTTGGAACTACTTCGTCGAGCACTCTCAAACACTTGCGTAGCTATGAGACATCGAATACCGGATGTACACCCACCAATTCCTCAGGTAGCTCAAGTTTATAGGTGAGCTGTCCAATCCTTTTGCGGATCTTGTATGGCCCAACAAATCTAGGGGATAGCTTTCCTTTCACATGGAATCTGACAGTTCCACATAGCGGGGATACCTTGAGATAGACGAAGTCTCCCACATTGAACTCAAGTTCTCTTCTTCTTTTGTCAGCATAGCTCTTGTATCGACTTTGGGCAATTCTCAAATTCTCCTTTACTTGGGCAACTCCTTCTTCGGCATCTTGAATCTTAGCAGAGTCAAAGAATGATCTTTCCCCCAGTTGAGACCACATCAAGGGTGTCTTACAAGGTCTACCATATAGAGCTTCAAACGGCGACATCTTGATACTGGCTTGGTAGCTATTGTTGTAAGAGAACTCTGCATAGGGTAGGCATTTCTCCCAATCAGAGCCATAATTTAGTACACTAGCACAAAGCATGTCTTCTAAGATCTGATTTACTTGTTCTGTCTGTCCATCTGTCTGTGGGTGATAAGCGGTACTGAAATCAAGTTTGGTGCCAATGGACTTGTGTAGGGCTTCCCCGAAGCAGGACACAAACTGAGGACCACGATCAGATACAATACTAGAGGGAGCTCCATGTATTCTGAGAATATGCTCAACATATAGATCTGCTAATTTTTCGGCATCGGTCTTGGTCTTAACTGGTACAAAGTGAGCAATCTTGGTCAAACGATCAACAATCACCCAGATGGAATCATTGCCTTTCTATGAACGGGGCAATCCAACTATGAAATCCATGGATATGCTCTCCCACTTCCACTCAGGAATGTCAAGAGGCTTTAGCAATCCTATAGGCCTTTGATGTTCAGCCTTGACTCTATTATAGGTGTCACAGTCGTGCCACATGTCCCTGCAATGTTCGGTCTTCATGCCTTTCCACCAAAAGTGTTTCTTCAAGTCTTGATACATCTTTGAACTTCCTAGGGTGAATACAGTACTTAGAATCATGGGCTTCAGATAGAATTTCCTCTCAGTAGTGCTGGATCGGAAGGGACATAGATTTTGTCCTTGAACCAGATAGTTCCTTGTTCATCTTCTTGGTGGTTGGTCTTGTAGCCTAGTTTCATCAGACCACAGAGATATTCGATCTCTTCATAACTTTTCTGAGCTTGACGGATGCAATCTATGAGATCATACTATATGCGGAGCTCATTCAACAAGTCATGCAGTAGTATCTCAAGTTGGAAATCATTAATCTCTTCCTTGAGCTCAGGTGGTACGGATTCAGTTATCAAAGTGTGACAGTAACTCTTGCGACTGAGAGCATCTGCGACTACATTAGCTTTTCCTGGATGATAGTGAATTTCTAGGTCATAGTCCTTGATCAACTCTAGCCATCGATGTTGCCTCATATTTAGATCTTCTTGAGTGAAAAAGTACTTCAAGCTCTTGTGATCCGTATAGATATCACACTTGTTGCCTATCAAGTAGTGCCTCCTAGATCTTCAAGGCATGCACAACTGCTGCTAACTCAAGATCATGGGTTGGGTAATGGTTCTCGTGTTCTTTCAACTATCGAGACGCATATGCTATCATTGTTCCATCTTGCATTAGTACACAACCAAGTCCTTGATGGAATGCATCACAATAGACCATGACATCTTTGCTCATATCAGGCAATGCTAGCACAGGAGTTGTGGTAAGCTTCTGTTTCAATTCCTAGAAGCTTTGTTCGCACGCGGGCATCCATTCAAACTCCTTAGTCTTTTTCAGAAGGTTGGTCATTGGACGGGCTATCTTGGAGAAGTTTTCAATGAATCGGCGATAATATCCAGCTAATCCCAAGAAACTTCTAACTTCTATCACATAATGGGGTTGATCCCACTCTTTCATAGCTTCAATCTTGGCTGGGTCAACTATGAAACCTTCAGCTAATAGTACATGGCCTAGGAAGGCAACTTTCTATAGCCAAAATTCGCATTTGCTGAACTTTGCGTAGAGCTGATGTTGGGCTAGTTTCTTAAGCACCGTTCTCAGATGATGTTCATGTTCTTCAGCGATGGGTGAATAGACAAGGATGTCATCAATTAATACTACCATGAACTTATCTAGTTCATTCATGAAAACCTTATTCATCATGTTCATGAAGTATGCAGGAGCATTCGTGAGTCCAAAGGACACCACAGTGAACTCAAACTACCCATACCTAGTCACGAAAGCTGTCTTTAGGATGTCACTCTCTCGAATCTTCATATGATGATAGCCAGATCTAAGATCAATCTTGGAGAAATACTTGGCACCTCAAAGCTAATCAAGCAGATCATCAATTCTTGGTAGAGGGTACTTGTTCTTGATGGTGACTGCATTCAAGTTTCAGTAATCAATACACATTCTCATTGAGCCATCCTTCTTAACAAACAGAACATGGGATCCCCAGGGTGAAGCACTGGGTCTGATATATCCCTTCAAGATGAGCTCATCAAGCTGTTTCTTAAGCTCGGCCAGTTCATTAACTGACATGCGATAGGGTCTCTTGGCAATGGGTCCTATTCCTGGTAAAAGATCAATGATGAACTCTACATCATGGTCTGGTGGCATACCTAATAATTCTTTAGGGAATACATCGGGATAGTCCTCGACCACAGGCACATCATGAACTATCTTCTCCTCTTTTTGTGATTCTGAACTGGCTTTAAGGGCACATAGGATAGAAGTGGACTTTCCGGACTGAGGTTCACATCTAATAACTTGGCCCGATGGGTGGGTCACTTGGACGTATCTAGGTGAACATGATATGATACCTCGATGAATGGTTCAGCCAATCCATACCTAAGATAATGTCTAGGCTAGTGGAAGGTAACAGGGTTAGGTCGGCTTTAAAGGTAAGACCCTCAATGGTAAGACTCACTCCCTTACAGATGTGGGTGCACTTTAGGTCTCCTAAAGGGGAACTAGTGATGATAGGCTTTCCACGTGGGGTTATAGGCAGGTCATGCTCTCATGCAAACTTGGATGATATGTAAGAATAAGTTGCTCCAGAGTCAAATAGAATTGATGCAGTATTGCTGTTAACTAAAAACATACCATACAATATGTTAGGGGCAGCCTGTGCTTCCTCGGCATCCAAATGGTTGAGACGTCCACGAGTAGCAGATCCCTTGAACTGAGACTTCTGAGCAGCTGAGTTCTAAGGGCACTCAGTGGCTTTGTGACCCGATTGGCTACAAGTGAAGCAGGTGAAAGGCGCTCTGCCGGTAGGGGTTGGCGTGGGTGCCTTCTAGTTTCTAGTGCTTGGTGCAGAGTGGTTCTATGCTGGGCGGTCATTCATAGAGCGGAAATGGTTGAAATGGTCCTAAGTGATGCAGTCCTGAGCATAACGGTCCTGGGTGTAACGATCCTAAGCAGGTCGGGAGTATTTGGTGGTGTAGCCTCCACTACCCCTACTTGATCCAGGGTTGTCATCCCTATTGTGGCGAGAGCGTTCCCTAGATGGTGCATCTCTACGGAACCTCTTGCGATCACGGCCATGGAAGGACTCCTCAGGCTTACACTTCCTCTCCCTATACTCCTCTCCAGCTTCAGCATGGTCCTTCTCAATCTGAATGCAGCAATCCACCAGAGCACGCAACATGCTACTCTCAATACCGCCAAACTTTAGCTTGATGTGCAGGTTAAGTCCCTTGCGGTAATAGTACAGCTTCTCCTTCTTAGAGTTCACAACATAGGAAGGTGCATAGCAGTAGAAGGTTGGTGAAACGAGTAGTGTACTCAGTCACCCTGTCCTTTCCCATCTTGATGTTGTGGAACTACTCGGCTTTGGCCTCCATGATACCCTTGGGAATGTGATACTCAGTGAATGCTTTAGCAAACTCTTCCCACGAGATGTTGGCAGGGTCCTCATGGGAATCACTAAAACTATCCCACCAGGCACAGTGCTACACCTATGAGCTGGTGTGCGGTAGCTCCAACACACTCATCGTCGGTGAAAGTAGTGAGGTCAAGCTTCTTCTCCATCTCCTTGAGCTAGTCATCGGCTACAAGCGGGTCAGGGTCGGTGCCATCATAGGTAGGTGGCCTTAGCTTCAGAAATCCTTCCAGCTTCCTTTGGAAGTCATTCTGCTGACCTCCCTAGCGACGGTTTGCTCTGTTCACAAGAGCTACAAGAAGTTGGGTCTGTTGTGCCATCACCTCTACTAGGTTCGGTGGTGGTGGTGGCAGAAGGTTCTCCTCAGGCGGCGGGGTATTCTCTAGGTTGAAGGGTATCTCTCCACGTCCACGGCCATGACCATGGCCATGGTTGTTGCCACCATGCCCCCCATTTGGTTCGACTGGTTCGGGGGTGGGCACACGTCCACGGTTCATTAGGCGATTAGATCAGGAGGTTTGGCATCTGCAACACGAATCATAGGAATTTTAGTGTTTGTGCAATAAGTGCTTATAATTTAGTATGATTACATGATTTTGATGATTTAAAGAAAAACCTTTATTCTATCCAACACTCATTACAAGGAAGCAATAAGGTCCATAAAATGCAATAAGATCCAAAACATTCATTACATGGGTTTTATTACATAGCATCATCTCCAGTAGCTACACTTAAAGACTTGCGAGAATCGTACTACGCATAGTGTCTCATATTACATCTCATAACGGGTACATCATGGGGTACAACTTATGGAAGCCACTGACAAAACTCATGACCACGCAGGGTCATCTACTCTAACTCGTACACCACAGCTAGGATATGACTGTTCTTGATCTCGATCTCCTCGTCAGACTTGTGAAGTCAGGACACGTACTTCAAGGCCTCAGCGAGCTCCTCAGTAGGCTTGGCTCCAAGTAGGGTAGGGCAGGCATCTAGGTTGAGGCGAGTTGGGGCTAACTCAAACTCCTCTATCCTAGGCTTCGTCTTGCTGCGAATCTCCTTGGGTAGCTGATCCCATATACCCTTCATCTCCCTAAGGCGCTTCTTGTCAGACTTCTACCAAGCCTACCATGTCCTCTCACACTTGTCCTATAGGTACTCATTCTGCCTGAGTGCCTCGATTAGGTGACCCTGGTTACGAACGGCCTTCTTCCTGAACTCCTCTAGATCCTGAGTCATGGTCTTGTTTTGAGATTGGATTTTAGCATATCAATCCCCTTGGACCTTTCTCTGTCTCCTCTGCAGTTGAACTCGGCCTTCTTGTCATCCAACTCTCTCTGCAACTCCAAGACCTTGTTGTCAAGATAGCAGTTCCTGTTGCCTAGGTCAGTGGCTTTGTCCTGTAAGTCTGTGACCTCGGTTCTGTGGACTTCTTCATGATGGTTGAGCTCATCCTGTAGCTTGGCAACTATCTCAAGTAGACTAGCTCGCTCCTATGCTCCCTACGAGTCTCACTCCTGGTACTCCCATAGAAGGGCCTGGTCCTAATGTCTCCTCTACTCTACCTGGGTCACGTACCTGTCCTGCTCCAATAGATGGATAGCCAAGACACGAAGGCATCTGTCCTCCTCGACAAAGATAACTCTATCGGCTGTGAAACTTTGCTCACTAGGGGTAAGGCTGAGGTCGAGGGCCTAGGGAAGTAGACGGAACTCTGTCGTCTTTAGGTGCTCATAGTGGTCCCTCATCACTCTACGAAGTGCCCTGTGTGAGATAGCTTGCAGTCCCTCCTCGACTGTGTCCTCTATAGTCAACTCAGTGAAAGCTAGGACAGAAGGTAAGGTAGTGCTAGCTGGGAACTCGACTGAGGTGATAATCGGTCCTTCGATTCCTCCTTCCTGAGCTGGCTTCCCGGTGCAGGTGACCTTGACAAGCTCATCGGGGACTCCTAACATGACGATAACTCGGTAGAGGGTCTGTTCAAAACCCCCGAGCTCACGTAGGTCAAAGGTAAGCTTGGCGTGGTCCAGAGGCAGCGGTCCTAGAGGCGGCCAGTCGACGTTCATTGCCATCTACATGTTTTTAAGGAAACAGGTATTAGCAGGTCAATAATAGATAATCCTTGCATAAAAGTAAATGCAGGGTCAGTATATAACCGAAAGAAGGGCTGTTCACGTCCTATTCTATCATTCATTTCTGAGGGTTTTGTCCTCTAGTCAAGTACGGCTCTGATACCAACTGAAGCGACCTGATTTCCGCAAAGGGAAATCCACATAGTCGAAGTGTAATAAGACCATTGTAGATCATATTACCCAAATTTCCAGTCAAATACCACATCCATACAACAATAATATTAGAGTACAAATAGTATGGAATTACATAATTTATTACATCACCGCATTGGCGGAATCAAAAGTAGCATTTATTCAGAACAGCTTGAAGATAAGATCGCCAAACTTGAGCATAGGCACGAACCCCTCAACCGTTAAACTCCTCGGAGCTATACTCCTTAGCAGAACCTGTGTGCCAAAATTTATCAGTACAATTTGTACTGGCCACTCCCACCCTATGAGCATTGCTTTGTGGAAATTGGATGCAAGTTGGATATAATCAAAAGGAACCTATAAGGCTGGGGTTTCCTATGTATTAGCATATTAAGTATACAATAATAGTTGGTCAAGTTTTAACACCATCCCCACACACATTCCACCCCATTCCTGTCTAGAGCCAGATTTCGATCCAGGGATCGATATACCACCATCTCCACACCATCACCATACCATCGCTCAATCGATAGGCCAACTCCCTCTCGGCACTATCTCAAGGCCCGTAGCCCCTGGCTACGACCGACACTCTCTCATGGGGGAAGAAGAGAAGGACTCATCTCACTATCTAGTTTAAGCGAAACCTAGGAAAGGTCCATAGTCGACAGGTCGGCTCATGTATCGATCGATCAACCATACACTCTGTAGAGGTTTTACATAACCACAAGATCTGCCTTCTTCGCTGACCATCATCAACTGGGCGGATTTCGGCCGCTTGCTAGCCTAGGATAATGCCACTCTTACCATTCAGCCTCGGTACACCCCAAGTCTAGTCTGGGGCGGCTAAAACTGTGAGTCATGAGTCGGGTCCACAAGGTCTCCATGAAGTCTCGGAAGGGTGTGGGGGAAATCCTCCATGCCCCATACCTCCTTACACTGTCCGCTATCAACCTAGCAGTAGTGGCAATATCCTACCAAGTAGTCCGGCCGTCCCGCACCATATAGGGCGAGTGGTACATAAGGCTTCCCGGTGAATCTGAGTACTAGTAAGTCCTTAGGGCTGACCAAGCCAGAATGTCTCCATCAGGGTTTCCATTTATCGTGCCACCATAGCACCTCCATCCTGGGCTCCTCCCATCATAGGGTCACACCTAGGACCACCTCATATACCATTTACCCACAACAGGTATCCATTTCCAAGGGTGCCCAGGTAGCACCCCATGGCAAGACTTGCCCCAGGCTTGTCGTATACTCCAACTTGGGTCAACACAACCCTCACCCTCCACACATCCAAGTCACACACGCAGCACTCTCCCCATAGTCTAGATAACACCAGTTTCCACCATGCATTTAATGTAGTATAAGCATAGTAGAAGTATAAGTAATGAAATATAGCAGTAAGCATGTGTCTAGCCTAATAGCAGGGTATGTCGGGGTAAGGTTGCGTCAAGGTAAAGTCCATCAAGTAAGCATACTACCATGCAAGTCCTATCATAGTATGATTATAGCAGTAAAGTAAAGCAATAGCAGTTCTATATTAGCCATGCGTAATAGGTGCTACGAGATTGGGTGGGATGTGGCACCTTTAGTGTAGTCGTCTCCGTACTCCTCATGGTACTCATGATCCTTGTCTGTCTAGTTCTCCTCCGAGTCTGTATACGTTCGAATTATAGTCACGTTAGCGACGTCTATAGAATAGCACAAAGAAGCAATGAAAATTCAAAAGAGCCAAATGCACTCAAACATGGGTTCATTGCGTAAAGCCGATTTTAGATGAATTTTGGTCCTGGTTTTGTATTTTTCTGAGGTCATATGAATTAGTTATGAATTTCTGAAGTTTTAATCATTTCTAAGAATGGGAAAAGGCTGAATTAATCCTGGGCTAACACATGTCACGCTCCTGTTGGTCCATGTGGCATGCTGATGTCAACATGACATCAGCTTGTTGTCATCATCTCAGTTCTGGTACTGACAGGTGGGGTCCCGCATGGCGGTGTCACTGATATGTGGCCCCAGTCAACGGTCAACATTGACCGGTCAATGGTCAATACAGGTTGGGTCCAAACTAGGCCGGTTGGGCCTGGATACGGGCTGGGCTTTGGCCCACCACGTGGTGCACTCTAATGCGGCCATGTCGTCATACTGGGCCACTAACGGGCTGTGATCCACGGGTGCAGGTGAGGCGTGGTTCAGGGTGAACCCGCCTGCGTTGGTCCATAGGCCGCAGAGCCAGTCTTTGAAGGACTTGGTCCACTTACTCCTTCCTAGGGTTTTGTTCACATGCACGACGTGGTCATGGTTGGAGCTGCTCGGCGGAGCTGCTCGGGATGTGGTTGGCACGGTCATGGTCGGAGCTCGGCGGAGCTGCTCGGGATGTGGTCGGCGTGGTCATGGTCGGAGCTCGGCGGAGCTACTCAAGACATGGTTGACGTGGTCAGCGAGGTCGTGGTTGGAGATCGGTGGAGCTGCTTGGGACGTGGTCAACGTGGTCGACGAGGGGAAAATCCCCTTTCCCTTCCTCGATGGGGCTCCTGCCGGCGGTGAGGTCACTGGCGAGCACCCGCGGCAGTGCTAGCGTCCGATTAGGGTAGGCAATAGTTTCCCCATGCCTTGGTGAGTGCAGCGGTGGGGTCAAGGTGGCGGCTGGGGCTTCATAGGGTCCCAACCATGGTGAACGGTGGCGTGGGTTCGTCGGTGTGCATGGACAGGGCTACAGTGGTAGCGAGAGCCTAGTTGGAGGAGCATGTGAGCTCCATGGTGCTTCTACGGCCATGGTGGGCATGTTGGAGGAGCTCTTGGTACTCCCAGTGGCTCCAGTCATGGTGATGGGGGCAAAGCAGAGGCGGTGGCGCTCCGACGAGGTGCGATGCGGCAACACAGGGCTCCAGTGGGCTTCTTCCTCGGCTAAGATGAGCGCAGTGTGTCTCTCAACATGGCGGAGCCAGTCGGGTGTCAATGTTGCCTTTACCAAAACGTAGAAGACACGGTGGTCTCGCCATGGTTGTGCTCTCAGCCATGGTGAGCGTGTCCGTGCAGGTGCGCTCCTGCTCCGATGTACAACGTCATGGCTGGGGTCCTCTTTTTGGCTAATGGCAGCGCGCATGGCGTGTCTTGGGTCTCAGCAAGCATGGCCATGGTGGTCTCCCTAGCTAACCAGTTGGTCTAGGCCAGAGCTGTGGCAGAACCTCCTAAATTATAGGGCCCACATGCATCTGTCACTGTCCAAAGACCTCTGACAACTATGCATATGTTCCCGATAACTTAAGAAGACTGACGGGTGTCCCCGTGGAACCCCGAATCATCCACGATTTCCGAGCAGGATCCCATTACAGAGTCATTGCAGTATTACAACAGTTTATTCAAATAGACACATCAGAGTAATATAGCGGAAGTCTTACAATAACTTAATTTACAAAACAGTGGTTTCAAACCTTATAAACTAAGTTCGATTAATATTCCAAACCATAGTAGTGGAGTGGCATTATAACATAATACAAAACACGCAATTAAACTGCCCTGCCCAAGGGCCACAAATTTACTTATCATCATCGGATCGAACAACCGTCATGCAACACGGCCCAAAACAGACCTGCTCATGAGGCTCACCTGCAACAAGGGTCAACGAACCCTGAGTACAAAAGTACTCAACAAGACTTAACCGAAATAAAAATTGATAGAACTCAGGAATGCAGGCTCAGGGATTCAAGGTATGGCTTTAGCAATAATCAAAGTTCTTTTGTGTAAAAGCTCTTTAATGAAATTCTTTATGTCAACATTTAAAACTTCATAAGATCATATACAAAGCTAACACGATCCGTATTGAGATCATGAAACTTCATATCCAACACCTTCTCAAATTTCAGTTATTAAACTACGATGATGAACAGAGAAGTGAGTCTCCATAACCGAGGAGCAATGACGATTCGAACCGATTATAACCCAGCTGGGAATTCCAGACCACACGACATATGCAGGTCCCCGACCTACATATACCAACCTACCCTCAGGTCCTCTAAACAAGAACAGGTCCGCGCCACCCGAGAATATAGTACTCCACCAATCCAGCCCATTGCCACGTGGGTACATGCTATTCCCGCCATCTCTCCACTCCCAGTGCGCGAGTAGCCATTCTCGTAATAGAATCGCCAAGTTAAGGCTTACTGGAGTATGTGGTTAGTACTATAAAGTCTCACCGCACACAGTTCAACAACGGTACGGACCTTAACCAACTCAGGCGGAAAGAACCCGCTCACAAGACATTACCAGGTCTTGTGGCTCACACACACCGAGTCCGCCCGGTCTAGATTTATTACTCCACATTCCCATATCACATGATAACATAAGTAACCAAAGTTCCATTTAAAACTCGCAGGTGATAGGTAATCACCCGACCTTTATTTATCTAAGCATGACTAAGCATAACTAGCCATATACGAATTAAAACGGTTAACAAGGTAGATATGGAAAAACAAGGTTGGTAATGCATCAATTAGGTTTTCACTTAACTCCTAATCACTTAATGCAGTATAGAAAAGCAAAAGTGAAATTAATTTGTAAAACACAAGGTAGGGTTGTATGCATCCGGGGCTTGCCTTCGTTGATGGAAAAGTCCGGTTCCTGCGACGTTCCACAAATATCCGATCCAACCTCAACAGACGGATTAACTTCCTCAACCACTTGATTAACTACCACGTGTTCACCTTTGTTCACTACACGTAGTAACAATGCCATGTTTAACATGATGCGGGATATAAAACATGATGCTCGATGATGGATGCAAAATTAACAACTTGAATACAACTTTCCTTCGCGGTACAGTTACAAATAATTATCATAAAGCATTTTTAGTCGTTCTTCTAATAAGTCAAAGGTTCACTTATTATACATGCTTACCAACTAAAGCCTCATCATGAAAAGACATGTATAAACAATATACAAGGAAATGTATAACTTTTATTTTTTACCCAAGAGGTTGCATCTAAGAAGCAATCAAGTTTATTAACATGCATTTACTACCAAAATTCTTAACTAAGTCATTTAGAATTATTAACTAAAGGGCGAACCTTAACATATCAAGAAGGTAATCACTTGGCCATGACACAGCAGGGGTGGGGTGTTTCATGATCTATAATCAACTCCAAAAATCAATCAGGACATCTTATGATCTATGTTTATCATTTTGACAATTATTAACTAATAATTAAGGCATATAAATAAGAGTATAATTAAACATCATCAAATTAATCCCAAACTTTTTGTGGAGGCAAGTTTTAACAATAAACAGATACAATAAAAGTTTCATGGTCACTGGATATTTATTTTGGCCTATAAAAATTATGAAAACTCATTTATTAATTAATTTGAGCAATTTTTATCACATTCAAAAAGTACTGAAAATCAACAGTTCATATTTTTCTTAAATAGTATACATCACAGAGAGGTTACACAAAAAAATTCATAATTTTTGGAGCTCTATTTAATTCTACACAAAAATAACAAATTACAACACTATTTAAAATAATCACGGACTTTGCACTTAGCATCGCTACAGGACCATCGTCTTCCTCCCAGAGACGAACGACACAAGGAACACGGCGGCGATGCTGCGTTCCGGCGTGTCCTGTGGACAAGACGAGCAACCGGTTTGCTTGTGAGCATCACGGCACAGAGGTAAGCGCAAAATAAGAGAGAGAAATGAGTGAGAGCAGACGGAGTAGGCTGGCCACGGCGGAGGCGAGCTCGGCAGCCATGACGGATGGCCGCGGCGTGAACGGCGGCGATGTCGTTCCCGCGTGCTCGGTGCGGTAGAGGTAAAACGAATAAGTCAACGAGCAACACGGCATCACTGAGAGCTCAGAACCATACTCGGAAGGAGGAGATAGGCACCAGAGCGCTCTGGCCATGGAGAGGTGGAGCTCGGCGGCCATGGCGGCGGGAAAAGCAGAGGAGTTGAAAGGAGGAGAACGGCGACGATGACTGGCTTTATAACGCAGCCAAGGACACGAAGACGACGCACAGAAGCTTCTCCAAGCCAGCACGGAGCCGAAGGCAGCCACGACGACGACTGGAAGACAATCGAAGCTGGCCGGCGGTGAGTTGGCTTCCGCGGTTACTGTTCACCGAAATTACAGAATTGCCACTCGCTTAATTTGCCAATTTACTCCAAATTTTATATGGTAACTCAAAAATCTCCAAAAATAAAAGTTGTTCAAAAATAAAAGTTCTACAACTTTGCTTTTATAACCACCCCCTAATTCGGTCTACATTTTGAAATGCAAATTTGAATTCAAAAGGGGACACTTAAAGAATCACGCCTTTTCAAATTACTTTAAATTTCATAAAACAACTTTGAAAACTCCAAAAACCAACTTTGTACAACTCGACAAGCTCTACACTTTTTCTTTTAGGCTCAACCCCAAAACGTGCTTAGATTTTAAAATGGGTTTTCCAGGGTAAACTTTAAATGCTGGAAATTCGGGTTTTCGGAAATCCAATTAAACACAAATGTTTTGAAATTGATTCATCCATACAAGTCAACACATATTATCATAAAACATTATTCACACCAAGCATTGCAACAAAAATTATTAAACTTTTATTAAGGAAGAATTTGAATTGTTTAATAGATTCCCACATTAAAATTCACAAAGTTTCTTAATCACTGTTATTTCATGTAACATATAACACACTTCATAACAACATTTACATGCTATAAATTAAACATGAAATGCATTCATGAGTTGATACATGATGATTATGCATAATGATGACATGATCACCTTTTAAGTGCTTTATAACATCAGGGATGTTACAGGAGCTCGAAGCTTCAGCAAGGTTTCTATCATGGCGGTGCATGTTCCATTTGGCTAGGGAGGTGGTCTTAGCAAGATGGCTCACCGTAGGGTTTGTGGTGGTAGGATGGCGGTGCGGTGGCGAGGTGAGGCTATGATGAGGCGATGTAGTGCCATGCCGAGCAGCTACATCGTTGTAGCTGATCGGGGCAGCGCTCCTGGCTCCGGTGTGGTCCTCCCCACAGCGGCTTCCTTCTCCTCCTTGCTTCTCCCTCCTCCCTCTCTCTCGGCTTGACGCGGTGGGGTGCTGTGCCACCAGCGGTGGTGGCGAACGACTGAGGGTTAGGGCTCATGGACGTTGGCTTTTATAGTCGAGCTCCAAGGGCTCCAATGGCGAACGACGATCGAGCGGTGGTGATATGTGTGGCGCATCCGACAGCTTGCGTGCGGTAGCGTAGGCATAGTGCAAGGGGGAACAAGGTCATGCGATTTGCATGACCCTGGGCCCGCGCCTACCACGCTGGTCGGCCCCCGGTCACGTGGTGGAGAATGCATGGGTGAGGGGAAGAAGACGCTACTGTACTGGGCGGCTAACAGAGGGAGCCTGTTTGTCAGCTTGTCCTGATGTGGCGGCGGTGTGCAGTGCGTGATAGCTGACAAGCGGGGTCAGCTTATCAGCGGCTATGCATGTGCGGGCGGTGATGCTGGGCCGGCTTCATGGGCTATGCGCATGAAAGGGCAGGCAAGGCTGGTTCGCAAGGCCGAGCAGGCCTGGCTACTGCTGCTCCCTCTTCTTTCCTTTCTCTTTTATTTGTTGCCAATTTGGTTAGGGTTTATCATAAATATTAAGTAAGTTAGTTAAACATCACATAAGGCAAAAGAATCCAAATCACATGTGGGTCTAAGGATGCATGCATGATTTATTTATTTAGGAATTTAATTACACATGTGGCATAAAACCAAACTGTGCTTATGATTTTTAACCTAGTTGGGTCACATCCAATCCAAAACTAGGGTTGTGCTTCTACATGTGTCACTCAACATCACATAAGGCTAACACAAAAATTTTGTAGTTGTGATTTTTGGTGTGTGGATTTTTGGTTTGTTACACTTACCCATCATAAACCAAAAATAAAGTGACTCCAAGGATTATGCAAGGCTTTATAAGTAGAGCTAGCTTGACAACATTTTGCATAAAAAGCAACTAATTCAGTTGTACAATTATAATTCAGTCATCAAGTTAATTATAGCTATTCAACTCTAGATTAGCAACTAACCTATGTCAAACATATGTTATATCTTTTAATCGCATGTTGTAGTAACCATAGCCGGTATAATAATTCCATGTTCATCATAACCATCATTCGATAATATAGTTACTACAATATTGGGGCTAGCTAAGTTTCTCATTGTCTGGGAGAGACTGCGATTCAAATCGATTGCAACCAGCTAGGAATTTATTCCTACCACAAACCCAGGAAGACCAAATCAACGATCACCTTTGGTACAACTCAAGTCCACATTTCACTGGGTTCGCCTAGCGTCGCACAATCAGGGACAACCAGCTACCAAGAGGTTCAGGCTCAGCCTACCCTTAGGCTCACATCTGACTCCCCGCACATCCTTACTACCATCTAGAGTGCACACTCTAATAGAACAGGGCCTGGCCTGAGTTGAGCTACTCGGCTTCATGGTCGAATGAGTTATCCGACTAGCTAAGTGAGAGGCATACGTTCAATCTTGTTAGAAGTGCTAACAATAGTACGGTCCTTAACCGGCACAGGCAGAATCACATGAGTCAACCCACACATAGACTCCACTCAACCTCCATTTACATTACCCCCATGGCTCTTTTCCATGATAGCAAATATAGCCAAATGTGCTATGGTATCCACTTATATCTCGCAGGTGATAGGAAATCACTTGACTCCTACCGGTCTAAGCATGGCTAAGGATATATTCTATCCTAGACCTACACAGGGTTAAAGGTATATGTATCTAGACAAGGTAGTTCTATGCATCAAGTGGTTTCAATTCAACTCTTATAACCTAATGCATCAAACATAAAGAACTCAAATGAAGTTTTGTAAAACATTGGAGACTTAGAATGCTCCGGGGCCTGCCTTTGAGGAAAGAGGTTGGCCAGTGATCTGGGCACTCAGGGAGGTCCTCAAGAGTTTACTCCTCTCCTCCTAGAGCTATGGCCTGAGGCATCTCCTATTGATCCTCCTCTTCTTCCTCGTTGAACTCCAAAAGAGTTATCTCTTCGGACGATCCTATATGCATGAGCATAAAATATGATATCACAAATGCATATATGATGACACGTATAATATGTCATGATGTGATGAATGCATCCTCATAAGTGTTTTTCAATAGCATTACGATGATAACAAGTTACATTTTCTTTTACTGAGTTGGTGCATACTCTTCTCTAGTAACTAAAACAAACACTTATGTGAATCATTCTCTAGACTACAAGATATCAGCCACTTGTTTTGACCATAACTGGAGTTATACCCAACCAAATACTATGATCTTAGACTTTTTGGAAATATTATAAAAGTGTCTACAACTTTCTTATATTCATCTCAAGATGATTCAATAGATATTTTGGTCAAACAATTCAATCTTCTAGATCTGTCCAAAGGATAAGCAAATCTGATAGTAGAATTTTAATAGCTATAACTCCCAAACCATATAGCCTATGACTCTTAATTTTTATACAAGCTAGATGAGTAAATTGTCTACAACTTTGTTAATAACAAGTTTCACAAGAAATGTAATTATCATTATGAATTTGTTAATACAACAGAAACTACTCCTGCAGCCATCTAGTTGAATTATAAAGCAATAATTATGTAGCTGCTTATTACCAATCAATTTCAAGCACAACTACCATTATCAATAGATCATATGCATCACAAGCACCATAGAAAATATCTTGGTTAATATAACCTAATTATTTATATTCATTTATTAATTTCCTTAGATAATAAGGTGATTTAAAGGATAAATATTTCTATTGCTCAATAAATTCTTGTAAAATTATTGTAGCCTATAAATGACCCTAATAGTCTACTGTATAAATTTTATGCCAGTTGGATAAGTATAGCTACCTCTACAAAAATGACAAGTTACATATGCTTATTTTAGCAAAAATAGTTTAGCACAGTAAAAAGTGTCAACCAATAGATTTAATATTTTTTACTTTCCTCCTAGCATGAGAATACTATGTAAAAATTTGCATGATCATATGTTATGATATTTTTACCCTAATTAATTTCACTAGAAACTAAGCAATTAATTAGGATTAAATAGGAAGACCATAATTCAAGTATGATTACTCATGATCATATGTTATGTATTTTTACCCTAATTAATTTCACTAGAAACAAGCAATTAATTAGGATTAAATAGGAAGACCATAATTCAAGTATGATTACTATAGGTTCAATATTTTTCCTAGCTAGAGCATGTCAGCATAAGACCAGCAAAATTGGAATCACAATTTTATCACCTTCCCAGCTCAAGTTATGCAATTTACAAGCTAGAAACTATTTTAAAAGCACTTATATTGCTCAATTAAATTCACCTAGAAAAATACCCTAAACAGTAGATTTCATATTTTTATCAAATAGTACACTTCAAGATGAATCCAACAAAATTTGCTTCACCCCATTTGGACACTCCTAGCTCAAGATATGAATTTTTGAAGTTTGCATTCAAATCTGTGAAAATAAATCCAGAAAATCAAATTTCAAATCGGGCGCTACAGCTAGGTGCACCCGGTGCATACACCCCTCTACAACTGATGACTAGGTCCCGTAGTCAACTTGGCCCCACTGTGATAGAGAGACAGAGCAGAGGTGTGGCTTGACCGGCGAAAAGCTCACCGACGGTAGCGTCACCACCGATGTGTTCCCCAACTCAATCCCGTACCTACTGGTACCATCGGTTCGAATGGAGGGTCATCGAAGCTAGCTTGCCAGCGAGCATAGTGGCTCGACGATGGCGTGTGGTGGTGCTTCGACCTTCCCCGGTGATGGCATGGCTAGGCGAGAGAGGCTATGGCATCTACGAATCTTAGCAAAGGTCTACGGCTTAGATCGAGCCAGGGTGAAGTAGCGACGAAGCTTGGCCACAGTGCATGGTGGCACAGTGGCGCGAGCGCAACTGCAGTGCGGCGGTGTTCTGCACTAACAAGGTTGGCATTGGCCTTAGGCTTTTGCCTTGAGCTATACCTAGCTCTGACCTATCTCTAATGTCTAGAAGCATGCGAGGAAGAGAACCGGGCATGCACAGCCACAGCGGTAGGCATGGAGGTGGCGGTCTCAGCTCACGGTGGTGCGACCCGCGTTTCGGCATCGGTGACACGGTAGCGGCTCAACAAGCTATGGCTATAGCTTCTAGTACTAATGAGCATGATGTAGCAAGAGAGAGATAGATGGGAGGAGCGGTGGATAGGGCTAGCCATGGTGAGCTTGGAGCTCAACGGCGCTCTATGAACATAGCGGTGATAGCGACATAAAATGTGGCCTTACCCTTGCTCGAATGATGGTGCTAGCTTGTTGGCAAGGTGGAGGAGGTGGTGGGGGAGCTATGAGTGAGATGGAATGGATGGTGGTGTAGTGGTAGCTGCTTACAAGCTCAGCGGAGGTGCAGCGGCGACGGCGACGCTGTGATTCCACACGGGCGCGGCGAAGGCGAGGTAGAGAGAGGGCAATAGAGCGAGAGTGAGTGAGCGCGGTGGCTTTGCCTCTCTTATCTTCCCCTGCTAGCCTGACCAGCCGAGCCAACACTGACATGCTACTACCACACAATGGCCACTGCCTGTGGCCGATCGGCCATGACACGCGCTGCCTCGGCTAGTTTTAGGCCAGCAACAGATGTCTGACAGCGTGACTTAGTGATTCTATAACTCCTAATCTATGGTGATTTAGCAAAAACTCCCTTAATAGCAAGTGTAGAGCTACATGAGATATCCAACTTTTCTTTAAGAACCATCATCTAATTCTCACTGGTTAACAAACTACATTGCTCCAAAGTGAGGTACTTTGAAACTAAAAATAGTTTCAACACTTAGAAAAATTCTTAAGTCACTAAAACTACATTTTATTGATACATGTGAGCTCTATTTGACCATGTTAGACACTGAAATTAGCTCATGATCCTTAAATAAGTTTGTTACCCATGACAATAACTACAACTTTTATTTAGGTCACACAACCAAGTTTGCTACTATTCAACTTTAGTCAAACTAGGATCATGAAAATGGCATTTCAAATGAAACCAACACTTAGAAGCAAAATTGGTCTATGTCATGAAAACAAACATTGTTTCCATTTATCATCCTAGATGTGTCTAAGGTGTTTTCATGACCTCACAAATATTTCATACATTGGTCACATATGATTACAAGCATAAGCATATATATAAAATCAACATTTCATGTGATAAAGTATAAGAATGAGATGAAATTTCATATGCTCATGTTCATGAATGCTTGGATGATGCTTGTGCTCATGAAATGCAGATGCCAAATGCAATGCTTAACACTAGGGTGTTACATATAGGACCTTGTGAGGAACTTTCTTTCTACCCTCCTTATTCACTTTCCATCTTGATTCACCACAAACTAGGGCAATGATCATCATTTTCATGGTCCTTCCAGAATAAGGCACAATCATATTTGCACACATGAATAGCAGCATAACCAAAACCAAGTTTCTGATGTAGAGCTTTAGTTTCATTATAGGACTTAGGGAGGCCAGGAACATTCTTCAACGATGTTGAAAGCAACTCAAGGAATGCATTGAACCTAGAATTTGTCATCCAATTGTACACTTTTATATGCAGCAGTTTTATAATGAAAGTCAACTTGGACTCCTCGATGCAACCTAGATAAAGTTCATGCTTTGCCTCTTCCATGATTTCTCGATATAAGTTACCACCGAAGCCATGGCTTGCTACAATGTACAAATCTTGAATCAACCCCTGAACTCCCCGTGCACTATCTTCTATGACATCTTTAGCTTGTCCTTCATCATCAAGTGAAGCCTGGTCATTTCCATCCCATGATATATCTTTAGTACCAACAGCTAGTGTGCCATCATCTTGTTCAACATCATTATCTCCCTCTCCATGGTGAATCCACCTTGTATAGCACCTAGAAATACCATTGATGTGGATATCCTACTATACCTCATCTTGACTTTTTTTCTATTTGGTTCAGGCATCGATGGCATGGGCACCTAATTTCCTCATCTGCACTAAATCTACTTCTGACATGTTCCATTAATTGTTCACCACCAGACATAGGGATCACTAAATGGTGCACTGTTATAATCCAGCTTCTATCCATCTCAACTTGGATAAATATAGGTGCCAAAATGTTACAATCGAGCTTCTATTCTTCAATTCAACTACAGGCACTGCAATAACAAATCTAAAGGGGAAGAGCTATGGTTGACTCAGCTCACCTTGTACAATGGTTGATGAGGCAGCAGCTACTAGCTAGGGTGGCTGGTGAGGCTGGTGGTGGGGGGAGGGGGTGAGGCAACAGGTGGGGGGTTGACAAGGCCTCAACTAGGGTGGCCGGTGAGGCTCCAGTAGGGGTGACCGGTGAGGGAGCAACTGGGGTCACTGGTGAGGCAGCAGCTAGGGTCATCAATGATAGGCTACCATGTGGGGTGGATGGCAAGGTTGCATGTGGCTTTGCTGGTGAGGCTGCTGGTAGGGGGCCAGTGAGGCTGCAGGTGGGGTCATTGATGAGATGGCAGGTTGGTGGCCGACGACAAGAGTGGCCGAGATGTGGCCGGCCAGAGCTCATGTGGGCGTGTGGCCGACCTTTGCCCTCTGCAGCTCTGCTTCTTAGCCATAGCATGCTAAGTACCCCTTGGTAATCTCAAGCCTTGACTACCATGTGGGTCCAATGTTTAAATGACATGTGGGCCCTACATGCTAATTAGCCTCTCTTGTAATGAATTCATTATGCAAACATCATTTCTCTTTTTAATCTATGGCAAAAAGTTGTAACTAGTATTTCTCCCACATACTAACTCCAAATGTGATGTTTTTTTCCTAAAATTTTCTAAAATCATGATCTATCAATTTATTGCATTGATTTTGGTCATATTTTCATGTGACAAAGTTTCAACAATCCAAAATTTGAATTTCAAAAAAATGACAACTTTAAACCAGATTTGGAAACTCCAAATGATTTTAGCTAAAAAAGTCATTAAAATAAAAGTTGTAGAACTCATCAAGATCTACAACTTTTATTTTGGTCATTTGTTCATCCGACAAAGTTATAGTAACCTTATTCACAAATTTTATGTATCTATCTTATAGTTTATGAGATATGTAAAATTTGTGAACTATGTTACTATCTCTTTGTCAGATGAACAAATGAACAAAATAAAAGTTGTAGATATTGATGAGTTGTGCAACGTTAATGTTTATGACTTTCATTTGAAATTACTTAGTACCCCAAAATTTTGTTCGAAGTTCTAATATTTTGAAATTCAAAATTCAAACTATCGAAACAAAGTCATATGAAAAAATGACCAAAATCAAAGTGGTAGATCTCGTTGCATTATACAACTTTGTTTCTGACATTTTTTCAATTTGAAATCATTTATTACCCCAAAAATCTATTTGAATTCCTAATACTACTAATACGGCCACTGACATAGCGGACACACCACTGCTAGAGCAAAATTTGGCCACTACACCTCGCAGCTCTCCCTCACTGATTCACTGCACTGACACATGGGACCCACTGATGCCTCTCACTCAAGAAGGGCAAAATTCCCCTTGCGACCGCAATGTGCCTTATCCTCTTGGCTGGTCAGACAAAGGGGAAAATCTCCACTCCCTACAGACCATGGCCTCCTCCTCCATACCCTCAACCTAGCGCCGGCACTTGCCCATCTCAGTCGCCACACCTCCACCAATGGCCGAATCATCCCATCCCTACCACCACACCTCTACTGGTGCCTAGAGCCACCCATCCCACCGCCACATGTCCGCCGATTGATCTCTATGTCTCTGTGCAAAGTGCCGCCGCCTCTAGCCATCATCTTCCTAGCCCTAGCCTCGTCACGCCGCCACCGCCACTTTTGTGTGCTCCTCGTAGTACGTGATTTGCTTCCTTCACTTGTTAGC
The DNA here is from genome assembly GCF_019320115.1 of Miscanthus floridulus. NCBI lineage: Eukaryota > Viridiplantae > Streptophyta > Magnoliopsida > Poales > Poaceae > Miscanthus > Miscanthus floridulus. The sequence goes on along the minus strand of NC_089580.1, from coordinate 103,769,125 downwards.
TACGACGACTGGTTGTTACAGTGAGCTGAGATTTTCTTTTTTAGCTAAACATTAGGTTAATGACTTTGAATGCATAGATTAGAACATGATGAATTTTGCTAAGATTATAGTTCTTTTCTTTCTAGTTTCTAATTTTGCCTTGTAGCTATGGCAATTAGCAATTCACTAAATAGTATTGAAATGCTTATGAATCTGTTGAAACAAAATGAATGTTGTGAAATGTTCTGTTATCTCAGTTATGAGGAGCTGGTACTTCTTGATCAAGAGTGTAGTGAGCATAAGTATTGTATTGTTTAGTATTTTCTTTTCAGGTGTGGTGTATATAGATATTTCCTTTATGAATAATACTTGTATTTCCTCTTCTTCTTGTTGTAGAAGAGTACTGATGTTAGCTTTGTCCCTAGCATGTTGGTTTGGTTCTAGCATTTAGTAGAATAAGTTGCATTATCAAGTTCATCATTTGAAAGTGCTTTCTGACTGACTATTAGACTACTCCTTTATTTCGTTTACAATTTCTATACTGATATGTTAGTTATTTCTTCAACTTCTTTATAGAAGCTGAATCTAATTTCTGCCCTTTCTATGTTTCATCATAATAAGTATTAGAAGAAACGCCAAAAACAAAGTATGAGCAGGAGAGGGACAAGAATGTTAAGAAGGTTCATGATGTTTTTAAGTCTTTGGGTATTCCAGTGTTAGCATAGACTGTTAGGGATGTTATTTCAAAAGGGAAGAAACTAGTGTTTGACAAACCAGAATCTGACATTGAATATGATCCATCCTGACATTGATAACCAATCTAGCAGTGATGATAAGTATGATGATGACCTCAATACTGAGGTCAATATTGAGGTGAGATGGATTACTAGGCCAATTTACAAGTTTACATATATGTCTATTTGAAACATATACTTCATTGTAGTTATTTAATCTATTGCCATCTTCTTAATTTATAAGATGCATGTTTCTCTTGCCAGGTAAGACCCATGGTTCCTGAAATTTGCCCTCAACAGATGAAGAAAAAGGTGGCTACAATGGCGGCTACCAACCAGCAGCCATCGCACATGCCAACTAGATTCACTAGGGCCAGTGCAGCCATGTCTTCGCCTGGTGCAAAAACTAGGACCACTAGAGGTCGTCCGCCACCTAGGCCAAGACAGAACTTGCCTACTAGGAACAATTTGAAAGCCAACCTTAATACAAATGCCATTTCTAGTAGTAGCCATTTGCAAGGCCATCTCACTACAAGTGCCAGCCAGACCACAGAAACTATAAACACAGTGCCTAGTTCTCCTAGATTCACCAGGACTAATGCAGCCATGTCTTTGCCTAGTCCAAACACAGTGCCTAGTCCTCCTAGATTCACCAGGAGTAGTGCAGCCAGGTCTTCATCTAGTGCAAATAGAGTGCCTAGTCCTACCAGACTCACTACTAACCTATCTTAGCAACCTACTCCCACAAACAGTGTTAACCGAATAGTTCCTACGGACAACTCGCTAGGTGGACAAAGCTCTAGGCAAAGCAACGACATCAATGAGTCGGCTGAGCAATTTGATGCTGCTAATTTAGAGGGTAATACAACTAAAGGAGAACTAGTCCATGACTCAGTTCTAGATAAACAATATGTGTTTCCAAGCATTAGTTTGTCCATTCAATATCTACAATTGCTACTGCTATAATAAAACATTTCTATTATTATTTGCCAATGCAACGCCCCAAAAGAATCTCCTTAAGAAAACCATGGGCCATGGCTTAGAGAAGATGATTAATAGAGGAAAGAAGCTAGCTATCGAGGTGGCCGAAAGGAAGAAAGGACCTGAGGTCCCACTTCAAGCCACAAAGATGGCATCAGAATGTGGTATTGCCCTTAGAGACAACCTATCTATCTACACATCTTGGAAAGATTATGATAATGAGCAAGGGCAGGCAGAAGTATCAAAAGTGCTTTAGGAAAGTGGTAGTGAGACAGCTATTTCATTCTTCTAAATATTTTCATGCATTACAATACTCCCATGTGAAAGTTGTGTCTAATAATTCATTTGTGTGGCTTTAGTCAAGGTTGGATGTCGATGTTAGGAATGAGGGACCAAGCAAAGCTGCATGCACTAATATCATTAAGAGGGGAGTAAGGCAGTAGAGGTATCATCTTAAAAGGAAGTACTTCAACAACTCACTGACAATAGAATAGCTATTGGCCAAAGAACCTCCACCTAAAATGAAGAAAGAGGAATGGATCTAGCTGGTTGAGTACTGGTGTGACCCAAAGAATTAGGTCCATGCCTGCATTATCTGCTTTTGTTAATATGCAATGCAAACTGTGCATGTGAATGAAACCTCTATATTGCATTTGTGGTGTGGGATAAATGTGCTAAGAATAAAGTAAACCGAGGCCAAGTGTAGCTTCACCAAAGGACTAGATCTAGGTCCTAGATTTCCCATCGATACAGCCTGGTACGGATACTATTGCTTTCTATGTATTTCAATTATAAGGAACTATGTGCCATTAATTAGTTCTTGCACTGAAATGTGAAATGTTATGGAGACAAACCTGATTGCCTGATGTTTGGTTGGATCGAATCTATCCAGGTTGCATTGATTCATGTTTCTGTGTTATTTTTCTTGATCTATCCAGGTTGCATTGATGCACAATTTTTTTATGTTGATGGCCAACTAGGAATCAAATACATGTGAATGTTGATTATCATAGGATAGTAGTAATTAGTTGACTATGCCAGTGATTGCAATTATTATTGGCATAAAAATCTAGGCCGATAATTGTATGATCTTTAGTGCATACATATTTTGGTATCTTGCTATTGACATGTAAAAATAATTTATGGCTAATCTTATATCCCATGTTTGTCCAGCCCTCTCTTTACCTTCATGGATATCACTATAATCCAAATTTTTTGCATGTTGTAGAGGCCTAAGTACAAAAACATGGATCCAGATCCTGTTGATTTCTTTGGGGAATGTATGAATAGTCCACAAAATGGTCGTACTCCTCTTACAAATGAGATATATGTAAGTTACATATTTATTGGATACATGTACTGTACTCAAGTAGATGCCTGGTTGAACACTATTGTATGGCCTTGTTAAGTGGATTCATTCTATGTAGGAACATATGGTTGCAGAGAAGGAAAGAGAACCAGAAGAAGGAGAAGCACAAAAGTCTCCCTCCAAGATTGTTGCTAACAGTCTGACCCAGATCAGCCATTCATCCACCTTCCTTCCAAACATTAGTGTCGCTCGAGTGTCAAAGACTGCTCGGTCTACAACAACAGCCACAGAAGCATGCCTACAAGCTCAGTTTGAGGCAACACTCCAAGCAGAAAGAGAGAAAGTTGCTAGGAAGCAGGAACAGTTGGAAGCATAGCTTCTTGCTCATCAGGCCTCACTTGAAGCCAACCAAGCAGCACTTGAAGAAAAATAAAATTTGATGTGCTAGACCCAAGAAGAAGTGAATGGGATGCATACCAAGTTTGAAGAGACTAATGCACTACTATGAGCTGTGTTGAAACTTTAGAAAGATTGAGGTAGGTCTGAATGCAGTTTCTATTGATGATGCCTTTGCCTAAGCTTTTGCTACCTTGCTAGAATGCCAAACTTTCTCTGTTGCAACTTTGTGCACTGTGTTGCTAGAACCTATGTGCAATCTATTTGTATCATTGAGCCTATGTGGTGCAACCATTTTAACCTATGTGGTGGAACCTAGAACTATGTGATGTTTGAACCTACAAGCACTATCTTTTGCTCTAGAATGTATGTCTATGATGGCTTTGCTGAATTGTGTATGATTTATGAGCTATGATGAGAATGTTGTGGATGATGGCTTGGCTGATATGTGTATGCTTTTATGAGCTACGATGAAAGATCTGTGTGACATTCGTCATTGCATTAGCACATATGGCTGCCACATTCATCATCGAATGAAAGGAAAATTTACGATGTCCTACAGTAGTTTGAAGATGTCTCTAACTACTATACATAACAAGACACAATCAAAATGTCATAAAATCTGCACACTTATATATGACGTTACCGTGTCATCATAATAACTAGTCTAAATCAGGGCTTCTAACGTACAATTTTTGATAGTTCATGTATTAGGTGACGAGTTGTCCAACCAACATGTGACAGTTATAGTTGTCATTAAATGACAATAATATATGACAACACAACAAAACTATCACAAAAGGTCATCACATTTTGTGATGGTTTTCCATATTATCGTCACAAGGTACTTTTTGCGATGGTCGTTATATGACGTCCGGCATGATGCTGCTTTTTTGTCATAAGATTCTTTTTATGACAAATCCTGTATTTACCATAACATTTTTAGTTTGCCATACAAACCTAGATTTTTTGTAGTGGATGCCTAACTACTACACCTGCCTCTGACACAAACTTCGCAGCTTGCACTAGATCATGTGGCCTTCTATTCCCCTCGGTAGCAGAGATGGGCATCATCAATCCTCCTAGTGATTTGCACACTTTGGCAAGCAAAATTCCATGAGTTCAAGGCATCAGCTTCCTGGCTCTGCTCGGCAATGGTACTATAGTGTTCATACATTTAGATTGTTAGAAAAGTAATATGGATATCAAATAGCTAGTGCTAATTAATTTATAGACATCTATAAGGTAATACCAACCTAGGCAACTTTCATTGTTCTATGGGTGGGAGAGATAGGAGTTTGCTCAGAGGGCTCCTTTTTGGCATGGATATCATCATCTGGCCATGGGCAGTCTCTCACAGGGCTAGGTAGGGTGATGTCCTGACAAATGTCTCTAGTCAATTCATGAACTTTGAATTGATCCCTGAGTTCAAGTGTCCATGGTGATGGAGAATTATGTTCACCTACTGCTGATACCTCCACCCTTTTGCCAGTGGCAGCCCTTTGAGTACAAACTCCATGAGCAAACTCTCCTGGTCGTGTTGAATTCACTCACTTAGAGTGCCTTCGCCTAGGACTCATGGCAGTGCTGCCTTTTGTCCTATTGGCAGAGCCTCCTCTATGGCTTCTTTGACCCAGACACTATAATTGGAGATACAAAGTTAAGCAGCATGCATGTACAAATTGCATTGCTTTCCAAATAGTAAACCATTGCATTGCTACCTACACCACACCCCCTAAAACTAAATACAAGATAGAACAAGCACCTCAATTGATAGGGTACTAGCTCATCTTCTAAATCTGAATCTATTTCATTTGTATCATCAAATCCCTTAGCTACCTCCCCTGGTTGAGATGTGATATATTCCAAATCTTCACCATGTCTACCCATTGTGCTTGACTTTTTTTTGCCTTTGGAGGCATAGGTTTTGGGCTCACAGGTATTCCAAGTTTTTTCATCTTTCCAGATTACGAAGGCATTTATTAACTCAAGCTTCTATGGAATATCAACACAACAGAGCAAGAGAAGTCACCCCATGAAGAAGTAGGTGTTGCCGATGTTGAGGTTGTTGTTAGCACTAGAAGTCGCCCCACCCATATTTGAATGACACTCACAAGACTTTATTCATGAAGGTCCTCTCTAAGCCCACGAACCAGGACTACCCAGTCATCTGTAGCTTGATGATGCACCAGCTGCTTGTAGTCATGCGCTCACTCAAAGTCACTTGGCATGTTCTTCGCCTCACACAAAAAAAGATTGATGACAAAGAGGACAATGATAACTTGGACATCATCGGTACATTTTGAGTCTCAGTGCGAGTGCTCACTAGATACTTCACTTTGAGGTGGTACTTCTTTAGGATTACTACAAAACTCCTCAGCTCCACAATGGGCAGGGAGAGCTAACTACCACCAACCTTGAAGTTGTGCGGGTACTACTTGCAACAGGTGGTAAGGTAGAAGACCTTGACGTTAATCTATGACCGACCATCATATTGCAATACAAGAGAGAACCCATCTTGGAGGTCGAGGGCATGGGTGAAGTGCTTCCATCCCTGGCAGAGGTACAAGTGGCCACCATCAGGGAACACATCCACCTTCCACCGAGCCAGGCTCTACTCAGCGTCCAGACAAAGCTCGAGTTTGTAGGTGACCTCCAACAGCCTAGGCCATTGCAGCCAGTAGTTTCTATGTGTACAACTAATCATCATAGCCAGATAGAGGGACAAGTTCATTCCCAAAGGCCAACCCCTAGTAGATCAGATTCAGCACATAGAAAATGGACACTTACCAATGTCTCTACATACATTCCTAGACAAAGGATCTTCAACCACTCTAGGTCGCTCTAGCTCGATTCTGCCATATCTTCTTGCTACCCCACCATGTCAACTAGGGAACTTGACAATCTTGTGGAATCCTTGCTAATATATCTCTATTCTCATTCTCTGCTTGTGGGCGGCTTTCTTTTTTTGTGTTTTTGGTGTTGTCACAAACAGAAGGAGTGCACTGCACTAATGGGGCATCAGTGGAGGAGCTAACATGTACTCTAGTAAAAACCAGCAGTCGAGGCTCATGACATCTCATCAGCGTAAATGGAAGAGACATGCTCTATTTTGATCAGTGTATGGTTGGGAACATCAATGCACCTGCAACTCTGGTTGAACACGCCTTCTGTGGTATGATAGGTTGTGATTCTTGAGGGAGCATGATGGTACCCGAGGTGAAGCATATGGTTGGAAAAAAATCTTTAGCTTGCCTTGCCCTAGAGTCCATGTGATGGTTCGAGCATTGTAAATCTAACCAAGCCAAACACGCCTTCAGTCTGCCCCTCGACTGCTGTGACTGCTTGGATTGGAATAAAATAAGTACTAGAAAATACCTATCACAACCTGCACTAGGCATTCAAGTCTCAAGCGTGTCAAAAGCTCCTTTTCTTGATTCACTTCTTGTGTCCAGCTTTCCTACCGCATCTGCTTCACTCTCATATTTTACTACTGCTTGCAAGAAAGTCCAAATATGGCACATTTAATCTCATTGGACACTATACAGTATAGAGCTATGAGCACAATTATTGCCTATGGAGTGCATTCGGTCACAACATTTGTATCAGTAGTAGTAGTAGTAGTAGTAGTCATGAGTGGATTTGATCTATGTTGAACCCAACTCGTATTATTTTTGTGTATTTGATAAGATTTGTTGAACTTTCAAGAACCATGCATCAAGGATTATTTTTATTCAGAAATTTTATACTTCATAGGATCACACAAGGTCCAGCCATCTAAAATCTTGACTACCCAGACTGACATGCTCCTGCATTCCTGCAGCTGGCGTGCATGCATGGGTGGCGTCAGTAGCCTATTATAGCAGGGGACGTCACCTCCTGGCCCATCACATTGACATGATGGGGCGAAGCCCCACCACCCACCCACGTAAATGTCTTAGTCGTGGAGTGGTCAACGGCCCCCAAACTATAGCAGTAGAGACAAGGGGCAAGAGGGAAGGTTATACCTGCTGCCTTCTCTCTCTAGAGCTCCTGATTCCATCCCAAAGCTTTTGCCTTCTACCCTATGCTGCCACCAGTGCTTCCTGCTAGGACCATGGCAGAGTGGACGAGGTCGTCTATTAATGTGGAGTCCTCGGAGGCCTTCTATGCCGGCAGTCCTCCATCGATAGACGAATCTCTTGTCAGTGTGGTCTCTCACCCGCAGTTCCCCTTTAGAGGTGGACCATCATCGCTATTCATATTGTTTATCTTCATTTAACCAGAGTATGTGAGCAATGCTCACACTAGTATTTGTGTTCATGTTATTTAATTTAACTAGTTTTTGGAATTTGCCTACTATCTCAACAGGTGAACGTGGGCACGATGGCATCCTGAGCCTAGTTGGCCCTAGAGCCTAGTTCTTCATCCGTGGTCATGCTTGAAAAGTAGCCCCACGAAGCATCCCCCGATGGAGGCAGCCACACGCGATTTTGTGCCATGTTGCATCAGTCAGTTTGGTAAAAGTCATTTGCCTTCTCAATCAGATCGCTCTCCCCTTATCCTATATGGGCTTGAACTTGACTTGCATTGTGTAGTGCTTCCTCCATGGCGGCGCCATCCTCGGTCATGGGGCTTTCCCTCGGTGGTGCGGGAGAGTCATCTAGTCACCGCTTGCCATCACTGATCCTGTCTATCCCTACACAGCCCTCTAGTTCTGAAGTGGGTGAATCATCAGAAGAGCATGAATCCTTAGATGACATAGACTACCATCAATTGTTGAAGGATTACCATGAGGTCCAAGCAGTTTTGTCATCGGCCAGGCTAAACGTCGAGATGTTGCTATAGCAGAACCGACCAATTTATAAGAGCATAAGTACAATGGCTGCCCGCAAATGGTCGCACTATCATACTTGAGCCCATATAAACCTGGTAGCCCATTGAGTACCATGAAGGGTCTCGATTAACCATCAACATACAACCAAGATTGTACATGATTCAACATACATGTCATACATTTCATAAACTTCACAAATACAGTTCATCCATCAGAGTATGAATTAAGGTTATTACAAACCAAGTTCAAGTGAAATAGTAGTGGAAGCAAATTAAAAGTTTGAAACTAGCATCTGCAAAATTGTTTAAATATAGTGCTAGCCCATGATCACACTTCCACAAAAGCATATGAGAGGGATAAATAAGAGATGCCTACCCAGGGCTCACTCCTCATCCACGGCGGGACAGAAGCAGTTCTTGCAATAGCCATGATAAACTATACCATTTGCAATAATGGGAATAAAACCATGAGTACGAGAAAGTACTAAGCTAGACTTACCCATCATAAACCAAAAATAAAGTGACTCTAAGGATTATGAAAGGCTTTATAAGTAGAGCTAGCTTGACAACATTTTGCATAAAAAGCGACTAATTCAGTTGTACAATTATACTTTGGTCATCAAGTTAATTATAGCTATTCATCTCTAGATTAGCAACTAAGATGTGCCAAACATGTGGTATATCTTTTAATAGCATGCAGTAGTAACCATAGCCGATATAATAATTCCATGTTCATCATAACCATCATTCCATAATACAATTACTATGATGTTGGGTCTAGCCAAGTTTCTCACTGTTCGAGAGAGACGGCGATTCGAATCAATTTCAACCAGTTGGAAATTTATTCCTAACACAAACCCAGGTAGACCTAGATCAACTGATCACCTTAGGTAACCATTAGTACAACTCAGGTCCACATTTCATGGGTTAGCCAAGCACCACACAATTAGGGACAACCAACTGCTAGGACGTTCAGCCTGGCATGCCTTTGGGCTCACGTCTGGCTCCCCGCACATCCTTACTACCATCTACAGTGCTGCACTCTAATAGAACAGGGCTTAGCCTGAGTTGAGCTACTCAGCTTCACTAGTCAGAATGACTTATCCAGGCCAGCTAAGTGAGAGGCATGTGTTCAATCTTGTCAGAAGTACCAACAACTGATACTGATCCTTAACCAGCACAGGCAGAATCACATGAGTCGACCCACACATAGACTCCACTCAGCCTTCATTTACATTACCCTCATGTTTCTTTTCCATAATAGCAAATATAGCCAACCATGCTTCGATATCCACCTTTATCTCGTAGGTGATAGGACATCCCCTGACTCCTACCGGTCTAAGCATGGCTAAGCATATATTCGATCCTAGACCTACACAGGGTTAAAGGTATATGTATCTAGGACAATGGTAGTTCTATGCATCAAGTGGTTTCAATTCACCTCTTATAACCTAATGCATCAAACATAAAGATCTCAAATGAAGTTTTGTAAAACATAAGAGACTTAGAATGCTCTAGGGCTTGCCTTTGAGGAAAGAGGTTGGCTAGTGATCTAGGCACTCAGGGAGGTCCTTGAGAGTTTGCTCCTCTCCTCCTAGAGCTATGGCCTGAGGCACCTCTAGCTGATCCTCCTCTTCTTCCTCGTTGAACTCCAAAAGAGTTATCTCTTCGGACGATCCTATATGCATGAGCATGAAATAAGATATCACAAATGCATATATGATGACATGTATAATATGATATGATGTGATGAATGCATACTCATAAGTGTTTTTCAATAGTATTGCATTACAATGATAACAAGTTACATTTTCTTTTACTGAGCAGGTGCATATCTCTTCTCTAGTAACTAAAACAAACATTTATGTGAATCATTATGTGGACTACAAGATAATAGCCACTTGTTTTGAGCATAACTGGAGTTATACCCAACCAAATAGTATGATCTTGCACTTTCTAGAAAGATTATAAAAGTGTCTACAACTTTCTTATATTCATCTCAAGATGATTCAATAGCTATTTAGGTCAAACAATTCAATCTTCCAGATCTATCCAGAGGACAAGCAAATCTGACTAGCAGAATTTTAACAGCTATAACTCCCAAACCATTTAGCCTATGACTCTAAAATTTTTATAAAAGCTAGATGAGTAAATTATCTACAACTTTGTTGATAACAAGTTTCACAGGAAATGTAATTACCATCATGAATTTATCAATACAACAGAAACTACTCATGCAGCCATCTAGTTGAATTATAAAGCAATAATTATGTAGCTGCTTATAACCAATCAATTTCAAGCACAACTACCATTATCAATAGATCATATGCATCACAAGCACCACAGAAAACATCTTGGTTAAATATAACTAAATTATTTATATTCATTTATTAATTTCCTTCGATAATAAGGTGATTTAAAGGATAAATATTTCTAGTGCTCAATAAATTCTTGTAAAATTATAGTAGCCTATAAATGACCCTAATAGTCTACTGTACAAATTTCATGCCAGTTGGATAAGTATAGCTACCTCTACAAAAATGACAAGGTACATATGCTTATTTTAGCAAAAAAAAGTTTAGCACAGTGAAAAGTGTCAAGCAATAGATTTAATAGTTTTTTACTTTCCTCCAAGCATGAGAATACTATGTAAAAATTTGCATGATCATATGTTATGTATTTTTACCCTAATTAATTTTACTAGAAACAAGCAATTAATTAGAATTAAATAGGAAGACCAAAATTCAAGTTTGATTACTATAGGTTTAATATTTGTCCTAGCTAGAGCATGTCAGCATAAGACCAGCAAAATTGGAATCATAATTTTATCACCTTCTAGCTCAAGTTATGCAATTTACAAGCTAGAAACTATTTTAAAAGCACTTATATTGCTTAATTTAATTCACCCAGAAAAATACCCTAGATAGTAGATTTCATATTTTTATCAAATAGTACACTTTAAGATGAATCCAACAAAATTTGGTTCACCCCATTTGGACACTCCGAGCTCAAGATATGAATTTTTGAAGTTTGCATTCAAATCTATGAAAATAAATCCAGAAAATCAAATTTCAAATCAAGCGCTACAGCTAGGTGCACCCGGTGCATACACCCCGCTATGACTGACGACTGGGTCCCATAGTCAACTTGGCCCCACAGTGATAGAGAGATAGAGCAGAGGCATGGCTTGACCAGCTGAAAAGCTCATCGACGGACGAGGTCACTAGTGGTAGCGTCACCACCGATGTGTTCCCCAACTCAACCTGCACCTACTAGTACCCTCGGTTTGCACGGAGGGTCACCGAAGCTAGCTCGCTAGGCGAGCATGGTGGCTTGGCAGCGGTGTGTGGTGGTGCTCTAGCCATCCTAGGTGACAGCATGGCTAGGGCAAGCGTGGCTACAGCATCTATGAACCTTAGCGAAGGTCTATGGCTTGGATCGAGCCATGGTGAAGCAGTGGCAAAGCTTGGTCGCAGTGCATGGCGACACTGACGGCGCAAGCGCAACTACGGTATGGCGGCGTTCCCCACTGATGAGGTCGGCATTAGCCTTAGGCTTTTGCCTCGAGCTAGACCTAGCTCTGAACCTATCTCTAATGTCTAGAAGTGCACGAGGAAGAGAACCGGGCATGCACAGCCATGGCGGCGGGCATGGCAGCGGCGCTCTCGGCTCACGGTGGTGCGGCCCGCGTTCTGGCACCAGCGATGCGGTAGTGGCTCAATGAGCTATGGCTATAGCTTCTAGTACTAATGAGGACAATGTAGCAAGAGAGAGATATATGGGAGGAGCTATGGATAGGGCTAGCCATGGTGAGCTTGGAGCTCGGCGGTGCTCCATGAACATAGCGGCGATGGCAACATAAAATGCGGCCTTACCCTTGCTCGAATGGTGGTGCGAGTGGGTCAGCAAGGTGGAGGAGGTGGTGGTGGAGGTGTGAGTAAGATGGATTGGATGGTGGTGAGATGGCGGTTTCGTACGAGCTCAACAGAGGTGCGGCGGCACTGTGGTTCTGCACGGGCGCGACAAAGGCGAAGCAGAGAGAGGGCGAGAGATTGAGAGTGAGTGAGCAGTGGTGGCTTCAGCCTCTCTTATCTTCCCCTAGCTAGCCCAACTAGCCAGGTCAACGCAGGCATGCTGCCGCCATGCGGTGGCCACTGACACACGCTGCCTCGGCCAGTTTCAAGCCAGCAATAGATGTCTGATAGCGTGACTTAGCAATTCTATAACTCCTAATCTGTGGTGATTTAGCAAAAACTTCCTTAATAATAAGTGTAGAGCAACATGACATTTCCAACTTTTCTTTAAGAACCATCATCTAATTCTCACTAGTTAAAAAAATACATTGCTCCAAACTGAGCTACTTTGAAACTGAAAACAGTTTCAACACAGAAAATTTCTAAAGTCACAAAACAACATTTTATTGATACCTGTGAGCACTATTTGACCATGTTAGACACTGAATTAGCTCATGATCCTTAAATAAAGTTTGTTACCCATGACAAGAACTACAACTTTTATTTAGGTCACTTAGCCATACAAACACACTAAGCTTATGTTCAACTTTAGTCAAACTAGGATCATGAAAATGGCATTTCAAATGAAACCAACACTTAGAAGCAAAATTGGTCTATGTCATGAATACAAACATTGTTCCATTTATCATCCTAGATGTGTCTAAGGTGTTTTCATGACCTCACAACATTTCATACTTTGGTCACATATGATTACAAGCATAAGCATATATATAAAATCAACATTTTATGTGATAATGTATAAGAATTAGATGAAATTTCATATGCTCATGTTCATGAATGCTAGGATGATGCTTGTGCTCATGAAATGTAGATGCCAAATGCAATGCTTAACACTAGGGTGTTATAGCTGTGCAGTGAGCTAGATGCCACGAGCCAAATCAGCGATCCTCAAGGAGCAAGCCCATATAATTATGATGGTTCTTGTGCAACTGAGGATGTGGGTCAAGAACCTGCATCTATGCATGCAAGTTGCCTGTAACATGACCTTCTCCATGGGCATGACCTTCCCCATGGGAATAGTGGATAATCTGTTTGCCACAGAGGAGAACCTCTAAGCCATGTTGGCCCACCTTTGAGCCATTGTGGCCGAAGCCATTTGTTAGGGGCTGCTATGGTGCTGGCTGCTGCCCAGCTTTAGATTGGCACAACAGTGAATGTTCAGGTGGTGGAGCAGGGTTTTCTACTGGGTTCGATAGACGATGACATCGTAGATCTAAACGAGAGTTTCAAGCCAGCCACCAATGTCGTCTTACCAAAGGTGGACGTGGAGCTGATCCTGCACACCAACCTCGACCCTTGATCTATGGGACATATTAGTAGTATTAGTAGTCATGAATAGGTTTGATCTGTGGGACGCCCTTGCAAATATGTGAACTCTTATTTGCAAGTTGTTGTTAACTTTTGTTGAACTTTGTATTAGGTGGGTTAAACTTTGTTGAGTGTGGTGTAGCTTAGATCCTTTGGTCATTTTGTAGCTGGTTTCTAGCCCCTATTGGTTGCTTTTCACTATAGATTTCTTTCTAGTTGTCTTTGATCTGATCTATAATATGCTAAACATTCATGAGTGCCTTTGATCTCTATTGAAGCCAACTCATATCTTTGATAAAATTTGTTGAACTTGAAAGAACCATGCAGTGAGGAGTTCATCTGAACAAGTCAAGAATATTGTTTTTGCTTTTGCTTTTCTATTGTTTTGTTTTAATTTTATTTGTTTCCTATAGGGATTCAGCAAAAGTACTCATACGAAATAGGTTTCCCTGTATAACGTGAGATGTGTTCGGCCCGGTTAGATTTACAATGCTCGGACTTTCTTGTGTGTGCAGTAAATTTGAATAGCTATGTGGTTCCCGAAAGGAAACAAATTAGAAGAAGGTACATGTGACAACCATTACAATTTTAGCACCAGGTGCAAGTCTCGCACTTACAACCTATTTAGCATGGTGTTGCTCAGGTCGTTTGGTTTCTGCTTGTTTTTTTGCCTTGGTGTCTTTCTTAGTCTTTGTTGAACTTGCAAGAACCTTGCAGTGAGGAGGAAGTCTGTCCTCAGTCAAATGCAGAGCAGAGGAGCCATTGGTGTTGAAATATTATTGCACACGTAAGAAAGTCTAACCTCTATACATTTGAACGCGTCTGACAGTATCCTCTATAGTTTTCCTCGATTTCCTATGATGCTTGTTACTGTGTTGTTTACAATTTTAAGTTTGGCTAACTTAATAGTAGCATGGCCTAGTAGTACAATATGGTGGGTGCATTGTTGTGCTTATGAAGTATCATTTATTTGTATTTTGGAGTGCCCTCATCAGCATAACCCATGTACCCATGACATTAGAAATCAATATAAGTATTCTACTACAGCTGAATTAACAGATGAAACAGCAACAGGAGCTATAACACCACCGTAACACATGTGCACACCAAACAAATAATTCAATTTGCAAACAAAACAAAGATGGCACACTAGTTTAGATGAAATAATGATAGCATCCATCATTAAGGAAATTAATGTGTCCATAGACAAGCAAACAACATTGGTCCATTTAAAATTCATGACAGAGAGATACATCAAATATAGCTTTATTTACTGCTCTGTAATGAATCCAAGAACAAGGGAACATAAGGAAGATAGTATGGTCTGTAGATGAACTCTTTTTTAATGCTATGTCTACCATACCGAAAGACATAGGCAGGGATGACTTGAACTTTTGTGCGGTCCATGTCATATGTGATGATTGTTCCTTCCTCCCTAGCAAAGAAAATCATATTCCATTTTGGGTCAACTGTAATCACTGTGTACTTGGCAGCCCAATCCATGCCACCAAATATAATATTAATCCTTCCAAACAGGATCCACGTGTTGATTGTATGCTTCAATGTCTAATTATTAGTACCATAGTCTTCAAGGATCCAGATTAAAAGCTTAGAATCATTTGGACCAGCAATAGTACATACACACAAGTGACCCTTAGGTTGATGCATGGAGTGTTGAAGACCACTAAGCCTATCAAATTTCCTCCATGTGTTTCCATCCATATCCACAGCTAGTATCATAGAGTACTCCCCAGAGTACCCCATAATGTGCAGACAACCGTTAAGAAACACACTTGGTTGTCTGTGAAATGTCACATCAGTATTCTTGCCCCATTTAGATTCCTTATAGATCTATGCTGCAATTCGAGATGAGTAGATCTCCATGCTTGTGCACATAGCGTCAACATCCACATATTTAATCACATGGAAGTGCGAGGACGCTGTCGGATCAAACCTCTAGCGAGCCACACCAACAGCATGGCCAACATCATGGGTGCTAGGCAGTAGATTTTTAAACTTTTGGGTCATTGGATTGCAGATGACATAGCGGTATCCATCAGCCCCAAGGCACCAGCATAGGATGAGGCTGTTGCAGCAATATGAGATAGCTACATTATCAATGTCGTAGGGCAAGAATTCCAAGGAGGGGGTGTACACCAGGGATGCTGGTGAAGTGTCGATTGTTCCTCTCACTATCATAGAAGAAGCCAGCCATAGTCTGGGGTAGATTCTTTTGGTTGTTGGAGTCCGAGATGAGGTTTTTCCAGGAGCAATAGACACATTTGCAGCAGAACAAGGAGCAGGTGAGGAGGTGGCGGAGGATCTAAAAAATGACATCCTTGGTGAGGCTGGCTAGTGTGTTTCTCTTATTGGGGGCCTCCTCCATTTCTTCAGTGTGCAATACGATGAGAGCTTCCTTAGTAATGAGATCACTGAAGAGGAAAAATAATCCTACAAAGTTCCATTAGTGAAGTCCACAACTCATACCAAAGTGCAACTTTAACAGCCATTAACAATTTTCTTGGTACGACCTCATGTAAATTTAAAGTAGCACCACATAGATATATATAACTCAAACTAGAGTAACAGTTAATGGAGTTGTAACCATTACAATTTTAGCAGTTAATTGAGCTTCCTCAGTTCTCACAAGTAGAATGTCAGTGAACAAGTGGGGGTAGTGATCATCATTGGCATCAGTACGTAGCAACATATGCAGCTTAAACATTATTGGCATCAATGATGTGAATGATGGACACAGCATTGATTTGCTTTCGATGCCTTCCTCTTGTTTGGAACCAATTGGATAACTTTGTTGTCAACAAGGAGAAGACATAGAGAGCAAACATATGAGCTATAGCCTAATCCATCCAACAGCCATGTAGACATCATTGGCACAAAAATATGGCCTCAGATATGTTACAAGTTCAAAATACCATAAGGACTCATTGGTGGCACTAGAGCATACAAAAAAGAAATGTAGAATCAAGCAAGCACTTGATGTTTATATATATATATATATATATATATATATATATATATATATATATATATATATATATATATATATATATATATATATGCTTGCCATTGTGTGTGACCAATGCATGAAATGGTTGTGAGATTACAAAAACACCTTAGACATGTTTAGGATGGTACATGGAACAAGTTTGGTATTCATGACTTGGACCAAAACAGCCCCCAAGTCATAGTTATTCTAGAAACTCCAATTTTCATGATCCTACTTTGACCAAAGTTGAACTATAGCATAGAGTGTTTGCATGGCAGTGCACCCTTAAGCAAAGTTGTAGTACTTGACTAGAGTAACAACTTTATTTTTGGTACAAGAGCTAATTTAGTGCCTAACTTGGTCAGATAAGGCTCACAAGAATCAACAAAATGTTGTTTTCAACTTACAAAAATTCGCTAAGTCATGAACTGATTTCTAGTTTCCATGTACCATACTTTGAAGCTTTGCATTTTGAAAACCATCGCGAATTAGAGGAAACTTTCTAAAGCAAAGTTGTAGACCTCATGTAGCTCTACAATTCTTGTTAATGAAGTTTTTGCAAATAGCGAACAGATTAGGAGATAGAGGTGGAGGAAATTGCGTCATCAGTCATTGATCGTAGATCTGAACCGGCCTTCGCCGCCCGCGCCAGTGGCCCACCGGCCATAGGACGCGCGTGCCACATGGTGGCCATATGCTAGAGTTGGTCCGGTTGGTTAGGCAGAATGGGAGTTAAGGGTGAGGCAACATCGCTGCTCCATCCATTCCTCACTCTCTCGCCCTCACTCGCCTTCCCTCTCACCCGTCAAGTAGCAGCGCCACCATCACCATCGCCGTCATGAGCATCACCATGCTTGCTCGCTTCCACCATAGCACCATTGTCCAATCGCTTGCGCTAATATCTCTGCCTTGCTTTGCTCTATCACCTTGACCCACCATTGTAGCCGCTCAAGCCTAGGTGAGGTCACATTTTGAGTCGCCATCACTGCCATAGCCGCAATTCACCACTGAGCACAAGCTCACCATGGCCAGCCACAACTAGTGCACCTCCATTCTCTCTCTCTCCCTCATCTGGTCTTTGTCATAGGTCCTAGAATCTATATCCACCATCCATTTAACCATTACCGCCGCCACCGTGCAGGAACATGCAACCACACCATGCATGCCTGCCATGGCCATGAGCTCAAGCTCGCCATCGCCGACCTCAACTGGCCACCCATAGACCGCTCTGGTGCCTGGTATTATGTCACCTAAAGCCGTAGTGTCTTTCTTGAAGATGGAGACCTACCTCTCGCCACCGGTTAGCTAGAACAGAAAGTGCCACCACCGTGCAATGTGCACCGCCATGCATGTGGCTGGAGCATGCTGTCGCTCCACCATGACCTAGACCTAACCCTAGATCTCTACTAGGTCACCACGAATCTGTAGCCGTGCTTGCTCGAGCGTGCCATGGCTAGGGATGGTTAGAGCACCACCGTGCACCTCCGTCGAGCCACCATTAGCGCCACCGCCGTAGCCAGCCGCCGTTAGTGGTCCGACGACCTACCTCATCCGATGCGGGTTAACGTGAGGAACACGATGGAGGTAACCTCATCGCTGGAGACCTTGCTATTGGCGAGCTATGACCGGTCTAACGCTGTCCTCTATTCTGTTTCGCCGACATGTGGGTCCCATTGACCACGGGCCCCATCTGTCAGTTTGTGTGTATGTTTTGATTTTCTTATTTTTCACAGATTTGAATACAAATTTCAAAAATTCATATCTAGAGTTAGGAGTGTACTAATTGAGTGAACCAAATTTTTTTGGATACATCATGCAGTGTACTATTTGACAAAAATATGAAACCTACTGTTTGGGATATTTTTCTAGGAGAATTAAATGGAGCTAGATAAGTGCTATTAAATTATTTTCAATCTTGTAAAAATGCATAACTTGAGCTAGGAAAGTGATAAAAATGTGATTCTAATTTTGCTGATCTTAAGTTGACATGCTCTAGCTAAAAAATACTAAACCTACAGTAAGAATGCTTGGAATATGGTCTTCCTATTTAATCTTAAATAATTGCTAGTTTCTAGTGAAAATAAATGAAGTGAAAATACATAAGTAATGATCATGCAAATTTTTACACAGTGATATGGTGCTAGGATGAATGTAAGAAAAAGATGAAATCTGTTGTTTGACACTGTTCCCTAGGGTAAACTATTTTTGCTAAAATAAGACTATGCGACTTGTCATTTTTGTAGAGATGTTTATAGTTATCCAAATGCCATGAAATCTGTGCAGTAGACTTTTGGGGATGTATGTAGGCTACTGTTATTTTTTTAGAATTTATTGTACACTTTTGATATAATTTCCATATTTCACCTTAGTGTCCAAATCAATTAATAAATGCATTTAAATAATTTATTTGGGCTTGAACATTATGTTTTCTAGAGTGTGTATGATGCCTATGGACTATTGCTACCCTTGGTTGTGCCTAAATTTGATTGCTTGTATGCAGTGAAATATTAATTTCTCTATAATTCAATTATAGTGACTGTTTGGATAGTTTTGGTTGTTAAGTAAATTGCATAGGTAAGATGATGTTTGCCGTGTATCTTGTTAATAACAAAGTTGTAGATAACTTACTTATATTGCTTGTGTCAAAGGTTCATGGCAATAGGATAAATGGTTTGAGAGTTATAGCTGTTAGAAGTTGGTCTCCAGAAATGCTTATTCTCTTGAATTTCTAGATAGATCTAGGAAATTACTTTTTTTACCTTGATAGCCATTGAATCATCTTGAGATGGCTATAAGAAATTTGTAGGAAGTTTTACAAGCTTTTCAAAAAGTCCAAGATCATAGTATTTGGTTGAGTAGACCTCAAGTTATGGCTAAAATAAGTAGCTATTGTTTACAGCAGGAAATGACTAAGTCAATTGTAGTTGTTTGTGTTATGTGATGTTTGTGTAGATGCTTAGGCTAATTGAGATTAGTTATTAGCTATAGGTTCTAAGCCTCTTACTGATGATGATGAACTTTACCTTAGGTTACTAGAACTTGGTGAGTGTATGTTTCTTGTATTGTAGAAGAGATATGCACCTACTCAGTATAGATCAATTAGAAGAAAGTTATACATCTACCTTGCCAACGAATGTAAAACTTATCATACACCTTGCGGATAACCATGCTCATGCATGTACAATTTATCATATCATCTCATCTCTTATGCATTTGTGATACTCATTTGTGCATATGCATGCGATAGGTTCCCCAGAAGGAGTGACGCTCCTCGAATTCGAACCCAAGCATCAGGAGGAGCAGCAGGGAGCCTAGGAGCAGGAAGTTCAGGCAGAAGGAGGAGTCAACTTAGAAGATTTTCCTGAGTGTCCTGACCACCAACCTTCCTCGTTCTTGAAAGGCAAGCCCCAAAGCATTATAAGCCTCCTATGTTTTTACAAATATCACTTGCGTCCTTTATGTTTAATGCATTATGTCATAGGAGTTGATTGGAAACACTTGCTACATATATTATCCTTGTCTAGACAAATATATCTTGAAACCCTTATAGGTCTAGGATCGATTATATGCTTAGCATTGCTTAGTTTGGTAGAAGTTAGGTGATTTACTGTCACCTAAAACATATAGGTAGATAACTGATCATGGTTGGCTATAATTGCTATCGTGGAAATAACCATGTGTTGATGAATAAAAAGGAGTCTAGGCAGGATTTGATAGAGAAGAACAAGGCATGAAGGTCTTGGTGCCAATTTATCCCCGTTCGTGTCAGTTAAGGACCGATTCGCTGTACGTCATCATGCCATGTTGAACGCATGCCTAGCACTTAGTTGGTCGGATAAGTCATTCCGACCGTGAAGTTGAGTAGCTCAATTCAGGCCAGGCCCCGGTAAGTGAAAGTGCGCACACTGGAGGTAGTAAGGATGTGCGAAGAGTCAGTGGCATGAGTCCAAGGGTAGGTCAGGCCTGAACTTCTTGGTAGACTGGTAGAATCTCTGAGGGTGCGACACTGATCAGACCCACAAAGTTGGTTCCTGAGTTGTACCAAAGGTGACCCAATGCGACCCCAACGGGGGAAGTATGGGTTTGTGTTAGGAATAATTCCCTAGCTGGGTAGGAATCAATTTGAATCATCGTCTCTCTTAGATAGTGAGAACTTGACTGAGCAGTGGCAACGTAGAGTAACTTAATAGAAACTTGATGGTTATGATGATGCTCAAATTATTATACCGGATATGGTTACTAATGCTTGTTAGCTTAATCAAGTGATTGCTCTACTATAGGTGCTAATCTAGAGATGCTTAATTGAATAGGTATTCAAATTGATGCTAGAGGTACTAAATCTCCAAGTTATTTTACTTAAGCTTTTATGCAAATTATTGTCAAGCTAACTCCACCGATAAAGCCTTGCATACTCCTTGGAGTCATATTATTTCTGGTTTACGATGGATAAGTCTAGCTAAGTATATTCTCATACTCAGGGTTTATTCCCTCTTGTTGCAAATGACATGATGTATCATGGGTACTGTAAGAACTGCCTTCATCCTACCGTGGATGAGGACTAAACCATGGGGCATGGTACTCCTGAGTTATCCCCTCTATTCTGCTTTTGCTAGAAATGACCATGGTACTGGCATGTATTTGAACTAAGTGTGATGTTGATGTCAAACTAGTTTGCTTCTGCTATTTGAACTTGGTTTGTAATAACTATGTAAACTCTGATGTATGTGGGATACTTGTGAACTATGATGTAACATGTGACTGGTTGTGTTAAATCATGTATGATCTTGGTTTGTATGTTGGTTTGTTTGAGATCCTTCATGATTTCATCGGACTACCGGGTTTATATGGGCTCAAGTATGATAGTTTGATCGCTTCGGTGATTGCTATTGTACTTGTGCTCTTATAAATTGGATGGTTCTGTTACAGCAGGCATCGGAGCAAGATTCAACACTAAACTTGTCATATGGGTATTTAAAACAAAGGTTTTGTTTTATAAAATCAGTTTGACAACTTTTAGCTTTATATATAGGTGTGTTAAAAACCTGAATTTTAAATTTAGAGTGTGCCAATGGTCATATCCTTTATGCCTAGTTAAGGACTATCAGGTGGCTAAATAAGTACTAACATGGGGGTTTTTACTTTTGTCGTCCATAAGGTGTGCTATTGTATGGATGTCATTAACTTGAGTGGTAATGTATGGATCAATTGCTTCTACGCCCAAGGTAAGAGTGGCAAGACCGCAAGGGTGAGCATGCGGTCTAAGGGGAGAGGTAGCTTTGGTACTACGGTATATATATATGTCCCATATATATACTGAGGTATTTAATTGTGGGTTAGCTTCATGCGGTCTAAGGGGAGAGGTAGCTTTGGTACTACGGTATATATATATGTCCCATATATATACTGAGGTATTTAATTGTGGGTTAGCTTTGATATGGCTATAGATGCATATTTATATGTACGTATGGCGCGTATTTACTTTCGGGTAGCTTTGATACGGAAGTATATGTATGGGTATACATATATGGAAGTATTTAGTTGCAACCTAGAGCCTAGATTTACATTTTTGCATATATAAGTGTTGGGTTGGGCTGAAATGAAATTCTTGTGTAGGTACACTAACAGCGAAATGTGTAGCCTAATTAGTTACGTATATTGAGAGAACGTATGTATGCCACCATGTATGTCGTTAGAATTTTAAAATTTTCCTAAGATTCGTGAGGATGTACGAAATGTGCATGCATCATGTTCACTCGTGCATTTACATTTTTGCATTCCTCGCTTACTTATAATTGCTTACCCCATTCATTAAATTTCTTCTCACGTATGATATCCTCTCACAAGAGTTGCACACTTTGCTACAGATGGCAGCATCAGGAGCCTCGCCTCGTAGTGACACATTCCTAGCTGTGTTTGGCACTCTAACCTTGTTGTGGCTTAGTTGGGTACGCTCAGCCACCCCGCTACTTCTGGTGGGAAGTGGCAGCTGAGGGGCAGCCGTGGTATGATGTGTGGGTGACCATTCCAGCCCATGTAGACAATCCACAGTGGCAAGGTTGGAGTATTGAGTCAGATGGGTAGTCTCCTTAGGAATGTGCCCAAGTGGTAGCTTTGGAGGCACTGAGTGAAATTTGTCAAGAGTTTGGTGATGAGCTTGTCAACGGTCCAGCCAGAACCTTTCCTCGGGTGGATCCATCGGTGATCGCTTGGATGCAGCTAGGTGGTAACACACTGGTCAGGGACCATGATGAGCGAGTAGAGAGCTCTAGTGCTGCTATGAGCGCTATGTTCGCCATCCTGAAGGTGTTCTACTCCCGCCAAGACAACTACGTAAGCTGCATACTAGAGCTCCAGCGAGCACAGACCGCACAACGCTAGCTACGAGGGTGTGTGCGTAGGCATGGAAGGGTAGCTAAAGAGGCTCAGCGGGAAACCAATAATGCTATTACAACTTTAGAAGCTCGCTGGGTTTAGTTGGTGAATGTTGTTGCAGAAACAGATGCAGCTATGGCTAAGTTATAGGACATCCATGCTGAGAGGGATGAGGTCATTTGCCTTGCTGAGACTAGGGAGGTAGCTAGAATCCATACTGTGTTTTGGGCTGCTAGGCAAGCAACGGAGTTTGATCGCGGAGAGTAGGAACTCATACGCTAGATTGAGGAGCTACAACTAGATGTTCATCGTCTCAACAACATGCTAAACCCAATTTTTCCTCTAGCTCCAGCGATGGAAGAAGCTCCCAATGTGTTGATTGTTGTGGATGATGGCATGGAGGTGGACGCTGAGGATGAGCCTAAGGAGGAGGTCAAGCCTTTTGAGGACAACCACGGTGATGATGTGTCTGACATCGATAGCAACCATCCCGAGGAGTAGCTTAGCTATAGTATCTAGCTAGATGCGCTAGATCTCTATCTTTGATCCTTGATGTAATGAACTCGTGATTTAGGTTTCAATCTCATGATGTACTCCTTTGATGTAATCGTGAAACCTTGCATGTTTAATCTATATTGTTGTTGAACCTTCATAAATGTCCAATTTGTGTGCTAGCAAGTATTGGCATGTACGGGAATGCATTGCATGATCGCTAAGTAATATAATTGGTGATGTTGTGTTGTGGAAATGAATTATTATGCCTCTATTTTTATTGTATGGATGTAAATTCACTCCAGTAAATTCAGTTTTGCATAATTATATAATTCCTCTATGATTTTTGTGACATCATCAATAATTACCTATGGTTGCAATTCTGCAGATGACGTGCACTCATAGGGGAGATAGTGGAGATGAGGTGGGTGGTAGTGGTTCCCATGGCAATGGCAATGAGGACCTCCCTCCACCGCCGCATCCCACGCTAGCGAAGATGATGGCCCACCTCATGGAGACCCAACGTTCCATGGGAGAAGTGTTGCATGGTCCTGCGTAGAATGTTGGCCATGGACGAGGAAGGGACAAACACCAAGGACCTAAACCTAACTAGTTCAACACTTTTAAGGACTTTCTTGACACCAAGCCTCCTACCTTTAAGGAGGCAGAGGAGCCATTGTAGGTAGATGAATGGCTAAATATAATTGAATAGAAGTTCCATCTCTTAAGGGTCATAGAGCACCTAAAGGCGGAATACGCATCACACCAGCTGCAAGGGCCTGCAGGCATTTGGTGTAGTCATGATCGATCCACTTTGCCTGAGGATGCTCAAATTACCTGGAACCAATTTAATGCTGCATTTAGGGGACATTATATTCCCCTGGGTCTTATGAGAACGAAACATACAAAATTCATGAAGCTCACATAAGGTACCAAGAGCATAACTGAGTACATGCATGCCTTTAACAATCTATCAAGGTATGCCATAGAGTTTGTTGACATTGATGCAAAGAAGATTACTAGTTTCAAGAAGGGGCTAAGTCCGAAGCTGATGAATACTCTAGCTAACAGGAAGTGTGCCACTTTCAATGAGTTTGTTAGTGATTCTTTGACTCAAGAGAATCATAAAAACATCTATTCAGCATCCAAGAGTCACAAGAGAGCTTATGAAGCAGGTGCATCTTAGTCAAAAGCTCCTATTGCTGCGAGACCTTAGTTCCATCCACCTGCTCCAAAGTATAGACCACCTCAGAAGAAGGTACAAACCAGTTAGACCTAGAAAGTGTATCACAAGGCCTTTTCTGTTGCCCTACCAAAGGGTAGCATAGGACAAGGATGCTCCAGCATTCCACCTAGCAGCATGCCATGCTGGAACTACAACAAGACTGTCCATTGGGCAAGAAATTGCCCATATCCCAAGAAGAACAACAACCAGAAGCAGGGTAATCCAAATGCATGTCAGGGACACATGTACTATACCACCCTAGAAGAGATCCCATCAGGTGAAGTTGTTACTGCGGGTACATTTCTTGTGAACCAACACCCCATAGTTATTTTGTTTGATTCTAGAGCTTCACATTCATTTATGAGTCAAATATTTACATCCAAGCATGATCAAAGGGTAGTTACTGTAGATAAGGGTGGTTATTGCATAAGTGCAGTCGAAAATAATATCTCTTCCAACCAGATAGTCAGAGATGTGCGCATATTGCTACGGTTGGGGATAGATGTAATCTTGGGTATGAAATGGATGAGTGGCCATGGAGTTCTCATTGACACTTTGACTAGAACCATCATGTTGAGAGAACCCCAGAGTAATGATGTTTTCTTAGTGCCACTTCCTAGAAATTTTGATCTCCAAAACTTTGCTGGTGCTATTCAGACCACGACCCTCCTTGATATTCCAGTGGTATGTGAGTTTTCGGATGTTTTTCTAGATGAATTGCCTGGGTTGCCACCCGATAGGGATGTAGAGTTTAAGATTGAGTTATTGCCGGGTACAACACCCATCTCTCTAAGGCCGTATAGAATACCATCAAATGAGCTAGCCGAGCTTAGGGTTCAATTGCAAGGGTTTTAGAGAAACATCTCATTTGACCTAGCTCATCTCCATGGTGTTGTCCCACCTTATTTGTGAAGAAGAAAGACAAATCCTTGTAGATGTGTGTGGACTACCGACCACTTAATACTATAACGGTCAAGAACAAGTATCCTTTGCCTCGAATTGATATCTTGTTTGATCAATTGTCAACGGCTAAGGTGTTCTCCAAGATTGATTTGAGATCTGGTTACCATCAGATTAAAATTAGGTCGAAAGACATACCTAAAACTGCTTTCTCCACTAGTATGGCCTGTATGAGTATTTGGTCATGTCCTTTGGGCTAACAAATGCTCCTGCATATTTCATGTATCTGATGAATTCGGTGTTCATGCCCAAGCTTGATAAGTTTGTGGTTGTGTTCATCGATGACATTCTAATCTATTCAGAAAATGAGGAGGATCATGCAGAGCACCTAAGAGTTGTTCTAACCAGACTAAGAGAACATAAGTTGTATGCTAAGTTTAGCAAGTGTGAGTTTTGGCTTTGGAAGGTACTTTTTCTAGGGCATGTGCTGTCAGAAAATGGGATCTCCATAGACCCCTCTAAGGTGTAAGAAGTTATGAATTGGAAGGCCCTGACTTCAGTTCATGAAGTTCAGAGTTTTCTTGGTTTAGCTGGTTACTACCGTCGGTTCATTCTGGACTTCTCCAAAATCACCAAGCCAATGACAAGATTGCTTCAAAAAGATGAGAAGTTTGTATGTACTCCAAAGTGTGAAGCCATTTTTCACACTTTATGGACTTTGTTGACTTCAGCTCCTGTTTTGGCACAACCTTATATCGAGAAACCTTTTAATATGTTTTGTGATGCATCAAGTATTGGTTTGGGAGGTGTTCTTATGCAGGAAGGCCGAGTCATTGCTTATGCCTCACATCAGCTGAAGAAGCATGAAGTCAATTACCCAACTCAAGACTTGGAACTAGCAGCGGTTGTCTATGCATTGAAGATTTGGAGACACTATTTGCTTGGCAATGTGTGTCATATCTACATAGATCATAAGAGTCTTAAGTATATCTTAACTCAACCCGAACTAAATATGAGATAGAGAAGATGGCTAGAATTGATCAAAGATTACAATTTAGAAGTACATTATCACCCTGGCAAAGCGAATGTTGTTGCAGACGCTTTGAGCAGAAAGTCTCATTGCAATTCTCTATTAGAAGATGGCTTCAATTTGTTACATCCTGCTGTGCTACATAATATTATGATCAGTTGTTCTCTTGAGAGCAAGATCATTGAGCTTTAGAAGACCGATCCGGGTGTGTTCCACATCAAAAGAGAGATGGAAGAGCAAGAGACTAAGCATTTTAGGATAGATGAGAATGGTGTTCTATGGTTTAAGGATAGACTGGTAGTGTTGAAGGATAAGGAACTTAAAAACCTGATATTAGGAGAGGCTCACTCTTCTAAACTATCCATCTATCCGGGTAGTAGTAAAATGTATCAAGACTTGAAAAACCATTTTTGGTGGACCAAAATGAAGGAGATTGCAGCTTATGTTGCTAATTGTGATAATTGTTGCCGAGTTAAGGCTGTTCATTTGAAACCTGCTAGACTACTTCAACCACTGTCCATTCCAGGTTGTAAGTGGGAAGAAGTTAGCATGGATTTTATTGTTGGACTTCCACCTACTCATAAGACTTATGATTCCATATGGGTGATTGTGGATCGCCTAACTAAGTCTATGCATTTCATTCCAGTTAGAACCAACTACTGACCGCATGAGTATGCTGAGTTGTATATATCCCACATAGTACATCTACATAGCGTGCCAAGAACCATTATGTCTGACAGAGGGGCTTAGTTCACTACTCGATTTTGGGAACATTTGCATAAGATGTTAGGCACAAACTTAGTTAGAAGTTCTGCCTATCACCCTCAGACCTTCGGGCAAACTAAACGTGTAAATCAAATATTGGAAGACATGTTGAGGGCTTGTGTCATCTCTTCAAAAGGTTCATGGGAAAAATTGTTACCTTTAGCTGAGTTTTCCTACAACAATAGTTATCAAGAGAGTATTAAGATGGCTCTTTTTGAAGCTTTGTATGGCCGTAAATGTAGAACTCCTTTGAATTGGGTTGAACCCGAAGAAAGGAGATACTATGGTATTGATTTTGTCAAAGAGGCTAAAGAGCAGGTGCATATCATTCAACAATATATAGAAGCCATTCAATCAAGGCAGAAGAGTTATGCGGATGAAAGCATCTAGGCCCCTAGTTGGGTTTCGGTGATTAATGATAATATGATATTACTATGACTAACATGTGTTTTGTAGAGGCAATTTAAGTTAGGTCATGATAATGGCAATTGATTGTGCAATCATGGTTGTCATGCCCCTACGATGGAAATTGTTTTGGTTTTCAAAGTATGGACGGCAAGGTTAAGGATGGACTAGTTCTAAGTGTCGTTTGGTGTTGAAGAGACACTTAGAGTAGTTTAGGGCTTTGTTTTTCCTTTGGCCATACTATTAAGGGGGGTATGGACTAGTAGCTTGACCTAGGTGAGTCTAGTGGGTTAGGTGTGGTGCACACTTATCAAATCTGGCACTAGGTAGCTCCAAAATAGCTCTAAGATCAATTGCAGCAAACTTCATTCACATAGGATTTGCTAGTTAGAAGTGAATGGAGGGTCAAATGTTGACTGAACGCTGATCTGATTGTGACTAGACGCTGGTAGTAGAGTCTGGTCAGTTCATTTGATCAAGTTGAAGTCATCTGGTTTGTGACTGAACATTGAGTGAAAAGTGACCGAATGCTGGGTGCTAGAGTCTAGTCAACTCTAGTGAGGTTCCAAGAGGTAGATTCCTGATCTGACATGTTCGGTCAGTGCTGACCGGACGCTGGTTAGGATCCAGTTACTCACCGAATGCTAAACTATGAAGTGACTGGACTCTAGGTGCCAGCATCCGGTCAACATCAGTAAGGATCTGGAGAGCATTTTTTGTGACTAAATGCGTCTGGTCAGTGCTGATCGGACGCAGGTCAGAGTCCGGTCACAACTTAAAGGCTCTTTGGCAAGGATAATTGACCAAAGCGTCCAGTCACCCCATAGAGCACTAACTCAACCTCCTAACGGTTTCGTTTTGAATGATGGGGTATAAATACTTCCTCTATTCATCCAAGGAAGGTCTCTTGCCCATTTGTTCAACTATGAAACACCCTTGAGAGTGCAAAGGAGAGCAAGAGCCTAGTGAGGTGATTGAGATTTGAGAATACAAGATTAAGGCCTCATTAGTGCAAGGAGAGCAGCAAGTGTGCATCCACCCTTCTCATTTGGCTTGTCATGGTCAAGTGAGAGTTTGTGCTTGTTACTCTTAGTTATTACCATCACCTAAATGGCTTGGTGGTGATTGGGAGTTTGGTGATCATCCAGCAGAGCTTGTGGATGACCCAACTCAAGTTGTGAGCGATTGTGGATGATTCACCATGACGGAGTGTCGAAAAATCAGCCTGTAGAGAGCACTTGATCCTTGCACGGATCAAGGGGGAGCTGCACCCTTGCGCGGGTGCTCCAACAAGGACTAGTGGAGAGTGGCGACTCTCCGATACCTCGGTAAAACATCACCACATTCCTTTCCCACTCTTTACTTTAAGAGCAATTCATTTTATGTCTTTACATTCCTAGAATTGCCATGCTAGAGTAGGATTGGAACTTAGGTTGCAAAACTTTTGTGCAGTAGAACAATGGAAACACATTCTAGGCACAAGGGGTGAAGTGGGCTAAGTGTAGGGTTTAATTATTGTAAAGAATTTTAGAATTAGCCCAATTCACCCCCCCCCCCCTCTTAGGCATCTTGATCCTTTTAGTGGACAAGAGAAGAAGACCCATTGAGTTTGAAGTAGGTGATTTGTATACCTGAAAGTGTCACCAATGAAAAAGATACAACAGTTTGGGGTAAAAAGAAAGCTTACACCCATATATGTGGGTCCATATCCAATCATTGAGAAAAGCAGAAGAGTAGCCTACAAGATCCAGTTACCTCCAGAAATGAGGGCTATCTTCAACATTTTTCATGTATCCCTATTAAAGAAATGTTTGCGTGTTCCAGAAGAAAGAGTGGAGGTTAGAGATATCAAGTTAGAATCGGATCTCACCAATGAAGAGAAGCCGGTGCAAATATTAGATAGTAACGATAGAGTAACTCGAAACCATGTGATCAAGTTTCACAAAGTCATGTGGAATAATCATAGTGAGCAAGATGTTACGTGGGAATGGGAAGATTATTTACGTGAGGTTTATCCCGCCTTTTATGAAAAATGGTAGGTCTTTCGAATCTCAGGACGAGATTTTTATAAGGGGGATGGGTTGTAACACCCTAGTGTTAAGCATGCATTGGGCACTTGCATTTCATGAGCACAAGCATCATCCAAGCATTCATGAGCATGTGTATAAGAAGTTTCATCACAATCACTTTATCTTTATCACATGTGATGTTGTTTACATACATATATATGCTTGCCATTGTGTGTGACCAATGCAAGAAATGGTTGTGAGGTTATAGAAACACCTTAGACATGTTTAGGATGGTACATGGAACAATTTTGTATTCATGACTTGGACCAAAATAGTCCCCAAGTCATAGTTATTCTAGAAACTCCAATTTTCATGATCCTACTTTGACCAAAGTTGAACTATAGCATAGATTGTTTGCATGATAGTGCACCCTTAAGCAAAGTTGTAGTACATGACTAGAGTAACAACTTTTATTTTTGGGCCGAGAGCTAATTCAGTGCCTAACATGGTCAAATAGGGCTCACAAGAATCAACAAAATGTTATTTTCAACTTCAAAAAATTCGCTGTCATGAACTGATTTCTAATTTTGATCTACCATACTTGGAAGCTTTGCATTTTGAAAACCAT
The DNA here is from genome assembly GCF_019320115.1 of Miscanthus floridulus. Lineage (NCBI taxonomy): Eukaryota > Viridiplantae > Streptophyta > Magnoliopsida > Poales > Poaceae > Miscanthus > Miscanthus floridulus. The sequence goes on along the minus strand of NC_089580.1, from coordinate 103,738,736 downwards.
GGTGAATTAGAGGAAACTTTCTAAATCAAAGTTGTAGACTTCGTGTAGCTCTACAATTCTTGTTAATGAAGATTTTGCAAATAACAAATGGATTAGGAGATAGAGGTGGAGGAAATCACGCCATCAGTCATAGATCGCATGTCTGAACTAGCCTTTGCCGCCTGCACCAGTGGCCGACCGGCCACAGGCCTCGTGCGCCGCATGGCAGCCGTACGCTGACACTGGCCTAGCCGATCGGGTAGAAGGGAAGATAAGGGTGAGGTGACGTCGCTGCTCCATCCATTCCTTGCTCTCTCGCCCTTGCTCGCCTTCCCTCTCGCTCGCCAGACAGCAGCGCCAACATTGCCATCATTGTCGTGAGCTTCGCTGCTCTCGCTTGCTGCCACCGCAGCACCATTGTCCAATCACTCATGCCAATATCTCCACCTTGCTCCGCTCTATCACCTCACCCCACCATTGTTGCCGCTCGAGCCTAGGTGAGGCCACATTTTGAGTCATCGTCACCACCATGGCCACGATGCGCTACCGACCATGAGCTCACCATGGCCAGCCACAACCCGTGCACCTCTGCTCTCTCTCTCCCTCATTGGTCTTTGCCATAGGTCCTATAATCTATATCCACCATCCATTTAACCGTTACAGCCACCACCGCATGGGAACATGTGACCGCACCATGCGCGCCCACCATGGCCATGAGCTTAAGCTCTTCACCGCTGACCTCAACTAGCCACCCATACACCACTCTGGTGCCCAATATTGTGTCATCTAAAGTCATAGTGTCTTTCCTGAAGATGGAGACCCGCCTCTCGCCACCGGTTAGCTAGAACGAAAAGTGCCATCGCCGTGCGCTGTGCGCCGCCGCGCTGCCATGCATGTGGCCGAAGCATGGCGGCACTCCACCATGACCTAGACCTAACCCTAGATCTCTTCTAGGTCACCACAAAGCTAAAGTTGTGCTCACCCAAGCATGCCATGGTCGGGGATGGTCGGAGTGCCACCGCGCGCCTACACTGAGCCGCCATTAGCGTCGCCGCCGTAGCCAACCACCGTTAGAGGTCCAACAACCTACCTCGTTTGATGCAGGTTGACTGAGGAACATGATGGAGGTAACCTTGTTGCCAGATGTGATGTTTAGTGTATGCATGTGTCCTAGATTTCAAGCCTCACTAAGAGAAAGCCATTTGAAGGCAACAAATTGAATATTGAGGTACTTGAAGCATACACAAAATGTCGGATTGTGGTATCCCAAAGGAGCAAGATTTGAGTTGATTGGATATTCAAACTCTGATTATGCAGGATGCAAAGTTGAGAGAAAGAGCACATCAGGCACATGTCAACTATTGGGAAGATCACTTGTGTCTTGGTCATCAAAGAAGCAAAATAGTGTAGCACTTTCAACAACCAAAGCAGAGTACATTTTGGCCAGTAGTTGTTGTGCTCAATTACTTTGGATGAAGGCTACCTTGAGTGACTTTGGAATCAAGTTCAAACAAGTGCCATTGCTATGTGACAATGAGAGTGCCATGAAGCTCACCAACAATCTGGTTCAACATTTAAGAACAAAGCACATAGATGTCCGTCATCATTTCATAAGAGATCATCAACAAAAGGGGACATTTGCATTGAGAGTGTGGGCACCGATGATAAACTTGCCAATATCTTCACCAAGCCACTTGATGAGAAGAGGTTTTGTAAGCTAAGGAATGAATTGAACATACTTGACTTCTCAAATATGTGTTGATGCACCCCCATCATATTACATGCCTCTCCTTTGAGCAAAGCAAGGTAAAGTTGATTGACATGTCATTCATCCATTGCTAAGGACTTGTTTAGTGCATCTAGTCATTCCTCCCATGTCTTAGGCTCATTCATGAAAATCAAATGAATTTGATGCTTGCATGGTACCACTATTGCTTTCATGCTTGAAATGATCTAGTGGTAGCATATTACATGTCTGTGGGCTTGTGAACCTAGTGTTTGATCTAGAAAATGAGCTATAAGTGTTTAACTCAACATGGTGCATGATAACCCTTATTTGGAGGTATGAAGAAGCCTAACCTTGGATCAAACCGAGTTAAATATCTTTTGCAAGTGATCTAGATTAAACCAAATTGGGAAAATGATCCTCACTTCACATGGTTTCACCCCAACCTATCTAAAATTTGAGCTCACATTTTGTGCTAATTGTTAACAGAGGGGGAGAGAAATTCACAAAGATAGTAAGATAAGGGGAGCAAACAAATGAAATGACATTGTTAGGGGATTAATTAAAATTTGAAGCACACAAGTAGGGGGAGCAAGCTCATAAACTTGTTTGTTGCATTTGAATGTGCATTACATATGTTTGCTTGCATGGCACAAGTACTTAAATTCCCTATCCATGCTTGTGTGGTGTATGCTAGATTGTAGAAAATGATTGATGAAATGAAAAATAGCATGCATAGGATAGCTAGATTCTAATGTTGATCTCATGAGGTATCTAGTTTGTCTTTGTTTTTCTAGTGATATCTAGCAAACCATGGTGCTAAGGATGGTGTTCAAAATGACAACTCCAATTGGTATCATGCTTCAAAGTTCCATTCTTTACACCTTAGCATCATTTGGTAGCTATTACTCTAACAAACTTCTAATCCATGCATATGTGCAAGCTTTCAAATCCAAACCCTTAGCACATATGTAGGGGGAGATAATACTACGAATTTGGGTTGATGAAACTTGTCCAAAATCTTTACACATGGTAATATGCTTGGGCAAGCAACATGAATCCAAAAAGATTTCATTGAATATCTTTTTAAATAGGTTGTCATCAATTACCAAAAAGGGGGAGATTGAAAGCCCTAGTTTGGTTTTTGGATAATTGATGAAACCTAGGACTAACATTTGATCTAAGTGAGTGAATTAGATTAGGTGGTCTAGTCCAAATTGTGGAGAAAGTTAGAGGTCCATGGTGATGAAGGTGGACATGAAATGAAGATGATCAAGCTCCAACATGGAAAAGAAGAAAGAGAAAAACAAAACCAAGGTGATCAAGGCAAAGGTATAAGATAGGTTTTGTTTTTGGTGATCAAGACAATATAGAGAGTGTGATCATGTTTAGGATCAATAGCCGTACTATAAAGAGGGGAAATCTTTGGCTAAGCGGTTATCAAGTGCCACTAGGTGACATTGTTCTTGCATATGCAGTTAGGAACCAAGTGAGCTAACTTTGACCCTTGTAAAATGTTTTGAAAAATGCTAACACACATGCTCACAAGTTCTACACTTTGTGGTTAGCAACTTGGAAGCAAGGGCGAAGTGGCTATGGACTTAGAAAAAGAAAAGGAGATAAAAGTCCATGACTGGACGCTTGTTGCGGGGTGACCGGACTCACCCCGGTGTGTCTGGTCAATTATAGGGGGCGGCGCTGCTTTGGCCGAGAGCGTGAAGGAAGGACTAGACGCTGGCTTCGGCCTCACCGGTGTGTCCGATCACTTTCTACAAGGGATGACTTGGCATGATCAGACATGTAGGGTCCACATTAGGTTGGTGCTGAGGTACGGTGACATAGGCAGGGTTTGCGAGCTCAGCGAGGACTGGACTCAGTGTCGCGTCCGGTCACCTATGACCTGACGCATCCAGTCATTAAAAACTAGCTCTGGATGCTCTCTGTACTTGATCTGATGCTGAGTGTTCTAGAGTCTGATCATTTCAGCTGTGAGTCCGGTCATGACTTAACCCTGGGGCACTTGATCAATTGACCATTGGAGATCAATGTGCGACGTTTGAAGGCGAGCCACATGGATGGCCGAGTGTGACCGGACTCTGGCTGACCGAACACTGGGGTGTGTCCAGTTGGTGCATTCGGTCATACCCCGATAGGCAACGGCTTGTTGAGTCATTGGGGCTCTATAAATAGAAGGGGCACGGCTTGGGCTCACTATCTTGCACATTTTCACCTATGATACATCCTTGTGAGCCTAAGCAAACACCTCCCACTTATCTCCATTATTGATTCATCATCATAGTGAGATTAGGAGTGATTCCAAGTGCATTTGCTTGAGTGATTGCATCTAGTGGCACATGGGGATCATTGTGGCTGTGGATTTCTTATTACTCTTGGTGGTTGCCGCCACCTAGATAGATTAGAGCAGCGGAGGAGCTTTGGCATGTGTTGGTGATTGTTCATGGCTGGCTCTAGTGATTGTGAGGGGTCTTATACCTTCCTCGACTGAGAGCCAAAAGGTAACTCTAATCGATTGCTCGTGTCATTGAGTTACCTCACTTGTGGGTAGGTTCTTATGGTGTCCAATTGTGTGGATGAATTTTGTGCAACACTTCTTAGCCTCCAAACCACCAAGTGTTGGTCGACACAATAGGGACTAGCATGCCGGCAAGCACGTGAACCTTAGGAGAAAATTCGTGTGTCTCTTGTGTGATTGGATTTCTCTCAGTGATTGGATTGTCTACATCTTGTGATTGGTTCATTCCTCACTACGGTGGTATAATCGCCTTACTGACTCCATTACTTTCCTGCAAACTAGTTGTAGCAAGCTCTTTAGTGTAGCTAGAATTGAGAGCTTGCTTTGTAGCTTAGTTTCACCTAGTGGAGGTCTTTAGTGTAGCAAGTTTGAGAGCACTTAGTGAGTAGAAACTTAGCCTCTTGAGTGCCTAGTGATCATAGCAACTAGAATTGATGGGTAGGTGGCTTGTAACCCTTGTAGAGCTAGAGCAAGTTTGAATTTTGTCATTTGTCATACCAATCAAATTGCTCTAGTGACCTTGTAGAGAATTTAAATAGGCTATTCACCCCCCTCTAGCCATATTAGGACCTTTCAATTATCAATGAAAATTTTCCTCATGTAGAGAATTTATATATAGTTTTTGCCTTAAAAACAATTAATAACTGAATGATTGTGATGCTTGTTACTCCATTTTTTAAGTGTCATAGTATTTGCCTTGGCTACATAGATGTGAGATAAAGCACCTCACTGAGATGGTGCTGGGGTGGAAGTATTTGCCTTGGTTTATTTGCAAATTGGTTTTGCTTTGTTTGCAAATTGTCATTATTGCAGCTCCCATCGCCGTTTCATTTGGTGATTCAGCATTAGTGTTAGATTGCAAAGTGCAAGGAATCAAATGGTCCGTGTCATCTTCCCTGCTCCATCACCCATGACTCACATGGGTGGCCATGGATGTCATGGACCTTGACTATTTCTTCCCCACTCATGTTTATTAGTGGAGATGACTTGTATAACTTGTATTAAGAAATTGGAAACATGTGCAAGGGAATCTGAACCGCACCATATGAGAAGGTAACTGTAATGAGTTTAGAAAGGAATCATACTCGCGTATTAGTGTATTAAGGAGAACATAGAGTTTATCATACAAATCCCCATCATCCAGATATATACTAGTACATATCAACATTGATCTGCCTAGAATCTACCACGTCCTTCTAAAGAACCTATCACACTCATTGTGGATCCTACACTCCTCGTTGTAGAACATAGCCCACTCCTCCCAACCTTCCCATCCTGTGTGGTCACCGTAGCCTCTACCTCCGCATTGATGTCCGTCTTGGCGACACATCGGCATGGCCAGAGGAGGCAGAGAACTAGACTCACCCGGCGTCGGCTGCCTAGCCAAGTCCTACAACACGAACATGGCCTATTGGAGGCACCGTGTACATATCTCATTCTTCCATGTCACATTCTCTACCAGGCCTGCTTCATCACCTTCGTCCTTCCTCAACCATCGCCAGGCAATGTTGTCATTGCCGACACCGCTATTGGACTTATGGAGCACAAGGGAGAGAACAAATGTAGCAACATCATGGCCTGACGTGGCAGAGCGCTCAAGCATGTCGAGCTACGGCATGAGCACATTGCGATCTTCCATGAAGACGGCGCGCATCCTAGCGTAGAAGTAGGCCTCTAGGTTGCCGATGCTAGCAAGCCTAGCGATGAGTTTGGCACGGTACTCATGGTCGTAGAACGGGTTCTAGGTCCCAAGTTGTATCCCATGCAACAGCACCTGCCGTAGTGGTATGCTCCATCCCACTATGGCGTCACTGCACACCCTACACATCTATGAATAGGTTGCCCGTAGGCTGCCAAGATCTTCCATGGGATCCGCTGCAACCGTAGCAACACGGCTAGCAATCTCAACAGCCATATCCGTCAGGAGCTTCTCCATGGAACAAGGACACGCACGGTGGCTGCAAAAGATGGATTCTCAGGTCAGGGAGCGATGTCATGTCAAAGCGGAGAACTAGGGAGGGAGATCGGAGCAGAGCAAGGTGAGTTCCAAAAAACCCTCTTAGGATTTTATGATCACTCCGTTCTTGAAGGTTCCACAGTGCGGGGATGTCGAACATCTCGGGGAAGTAAATCATCATCCTCAAAACCATGTGAATCGCGTAAATTGAGTATGAAAATGTGACAAAAATTTAGAATGAAAGAATCTTATCTTACTATCTTATGGTGTAAACTATGTGAAGTGTGTAAACCGTGTATGTAAACTGTGTGAACCCCCTAATTTTGTATGTAAACCATGTAAATTAAGTCTTAGAATTTGTGAAACTTTTAGGGGTAAGGTCCAATCAAATCGGCTCCATCTTCTTATCCCTTTTGCTGATTCTTCTAGTTTTGTAGTGACAAACATTTTGGCGCCGCTCGTGATGCTCATCCGGTGGCACAAGTAGACTCTTCTTCCGACTCCGCCGATTCTTACGACGGCGATGATGCTTGGCGTTATCGCTGTGAATTGAAAGAGGCAATCGATCGTTACTCCGAGGTGACTCAAGAGAGCAGACATCTAGAGTTCACCCTAAATGCCTCCTAGTTCACCCTAGTCACCATAGAGGGGGAGGCCAACGTGGTTCGAGCGCAACTAGTAGAGTCAGACACTAGGGTTGTTGGTTAAATCCTCAAGGAGCTTTGTTCTTTTGGTGGTTTTATCTTGTCAGTCTTCTAACATATGACCTTTGTATTCTCTGTTTTAGCCTTAATGGAGCAACTAGAGGCTCTCCAGTTGGAGGTGAATGATGCTACCGGTGCCCTAAACGCTCAGGGCAACACTCTGGTGGACCATCTTTAGGACATCCCTGTACGTGCCAAGGAGGTCCACCATGGAGCCGCTATCACCCTAGCGGTGGCCTAGGTGCGCTTGGGGCATGATCTCCGCCCATTGTAGCTTGCCTTCCCACATGGCGAGGACCCCGACTACTACCAGGACCTGGTGTATGACTTCGAGAGAGCCACTGATGCCGTGGCGAACATAACCTCGACCGAAGGAGTCATGAACAACGTCTTCTTCGGCCCTTAGTTTGTAATTTGGGTTATGTTTATGAATGAAACTTTTAGTTGGCTCCCCTGTATTTGTGTTCTATTTGATCTTGTGTGAAATGTCTTTTCCAAAATTGACTCTGTGAACCACTACGTTCCTTTAGATCAACCTCCCTGTGATTTGTATTTTTCTTTTCATTATTATTTTTTGCACTATAGGCGATGCATACCGCACCGGCTTTTGGCCTCTTAGGCCAAATCAGAATCATTCTTTTTGTTCTAAAGGCTGATAATAACTTAAAAGTTAAACTATCCATCATGAGATCTTTAAAGTCATTGGTTGTCAAATCTTTTTTTAATATCACATGTTTAAATCCATTAACAGGAATTTACTTTCCACACTATTTTGTTTCAATGCCAAACGTTAAGATTGTGTTCCTTAATGTTCATCACCGTATCATACGGAGGTCTCCGAATGGTAATAGGACCTAGCCACCAATGATGGTACTATGCATTCACCGCCGCATAGTTGCTAAATTTCTAATCCTGCATTTGAATCCTCCCACGCAAAACTAATCAAAGTTTGATTCTGGCATGCCATAAAAGTTACAAAGACAACAGGCAACCTACTCCAACATCCCCCTCTAACCCCACCCCTACACCCCCACTCTGCCACCGCCCTCCCTCCCCCACACACACATAACTTTTCTTTTCCTCATTGTTGTTATTCGTCATCGCCGCTCCTGCTCATCGGCACTACTCAGCCCTTGCTCCACGCTGGTGCACATCGCCGGATTGCCCACACAGATCCACCGACGAATGAGTTGCTGCTGTCACTGACGTTGCCACTCGTGCTCACCACTGCCAGATCCAAAGGCAAGTGTAATAAGGCCTTACTTGCATTGTTGTCCCTTCTCCTCGAAACTCATCTCCTTACTAATATTTATTGATGCAATTCCACAGCAGGGCGGCCTCATCTCTTTGGCTGGTGGTGTCCTTCTAGATGAAGGAGGCCCCCAACATGAGGAACGTAGTGGACAGTCTCTCAGACTGATGTGCTTGCCGACATCTTACGCTACCTCCCCGCTCGGTCCTTGTGCTGCTGCAAGTGTGCCTGTCGCTCTTGGAGGCACATGTTGATGATCATTAACATCAATTTTAAGTTGTCAATATATCATGCATATATACTTGATTTCATCACCAAACATAGGTCTAGGAGTTTAAACTAATAAATTCCATGAGTTTTGGTGAATCTGTGTTTGTAGGAGGGTTTCTACAAAACCGTCAAGGTGGACCCAAATGTCAGATTTAATCGCAATTATCCATGACGAAAACAACTCTAGAAGGTTCTAGAAGACTCTAGGAGGCAAACCACCAAAGTGGAAGCCAAGGGGCTGCTAGGTGCCACCGGCCGGCCCCACCACTAGGCCGACCGGCCTGTGGGCCCCCTAGTCAGCCTCCCCTTTGAATATCGGTTCTCCCCCGCCTCCTAGATTGTATCTACACCATCCTTTTAAGTCGGTTCATCCAATGGTGATCGAGGGAGTTAACGCAGATCGATGATGTGGTAATGCCTTGCTCCCTACTCCATCTCCCCTATATAAGGCGCCCCCTACCCCACTCCCTAGAGCCATCCTAAAACCTTAATTCATATCCTCATCTTAGGATCAGGGCATCACATTCAAGAGAGATTAGTCCTCTAGTTAGGATCTATTCGTTGTACACTAATACAGAGAGAGTAAGGGAAGAGTTTGGGGGAAGTACCAGCCTATCTGTGCTATCTCTATGGCTTGTACTTTGGTGGATCTAGGCTTCTCCAAGTCTACAGCTGAGATACCTCTAGTAATTGATTTCTGTTTAAAGTAAGTTTTGTGCTCTTTTGTTCACGGGTTCATAGTTCTTTTGAGTGCTCTAGTCCTTGCAAGATCTCTGGATTAGAGTAGTAATCGTTAGCATAAGCATGGTGCTTAGGCTATCGGCTACCTATGTTTGCTCCCTGCTTCTTGGTTGTGTGGTAGCAGTGGGAGGTGATAGCCCCATCTATCCTTTGTAGTCCACGCTGAATTGAGCAGGTTCTTAAATTAGTAGGACCGTAGTCACATTAGTAGAGTTATCTATTAGCGGTGCTTTACCGTCTAAGCGGCATCCCGAAGTGAATACTAGAATCATAAGCCTTGCTTTGCATAGGGTCATAACCATAGGAATCCTCTCTACTCATACCTTAAACTTTGATTGCTATCCTTGGACAAACTATTTGTTAGACAACACGCACTTTTCCCTGTGGATATGATACTCGATAATACTCCGAGTGAAAACTACTTCGATACCCTACGCTTGCGGATTTTGTTTCTATGTGCCACCATAGGTGTTAACAAGTTTTCTGGCGCCATTGTCGGGGAAACAGTTGCTGTGATTTCATAGAACTAGGTTTGTCCTTGTATCTTTTATCTTTAAGCATGGATAACATCATGCCTACCAATCAATTCGCTGCTCCCATAGGCGTACAACTAGAGCCACCAAAATCTTTGAAACCTATCCTTACATCTAGCTATGAGTTGAGTCCGTCTTTAATAAATTTGGTCTAGGAACAATCATTCTCAGGAGAAGGTGATGAAAACCCATTTACCCACCTATGAGAGTTTGAGCAAACCTGTGCATACTTGCATATCATAGGCATGTCACATGAAACTTTAAAGTGGAAGCTATTTTTATTCTTGTTGATGGGAAGAGCTAAACATTGGTATACCTAAACCATAGGGAGTGTACAAGGAGATTGGAAAACCTTATGCTCTAGCTTTTGCTTCTCTTTCTTTCCCATCTCTGGAGTGGTTAGCCTTCGAATAGAGGTTCTATCTTTTAAACAGAAAGAAAAAGAATCTCTTGGTGCGGCATGGGCACATTTTAATGACCTAGTCAATTCTAGCCCTGACCTTGACATTCAAGACCCTATGCTTTTACAATACTTTTATATGGGTCTTAGTGGGGAGACCATGTAGATTCTTGATACAACTTCTGGAGGTGCCTTCTCACACTGCTCTGCTAGTGAAGGGAATAACATCCTTAGAAAAATCCTAGATAACACCCCCTACACTAGCGTGCGTGATGATGGCCTAGAAGACATAGTTGAGAAAACTCCTGAGGAAGAACCTTTGATAGTTGAGCCCGAACCTTTAACTACTCCACTTGAAGCCTCAACTATCCTCCAAGTTCCCGAACCACTAAAGGAGGAAGAAATTTCATGTAACAGAACCGTCCAATTTATAAGAGCATAAGTACAATGGCAGCCCGCAAGCGGTCAGCACTATCGTACTTGAGCCCATATAAACCCGGTAGTCCATCAAGTACCACGAAGGGTCTCGATAAACCATCAACATACAACCAAGACCATACATGATTCAATAGACATGTCACATGTTACATCAGTTCACAAATACAATGTCATACATCAAAGTACGATTAAGAGTTATTACAAACCATGTTCAAATAAAATAGTCATGGAAGCAATTAAGTTTGAAAACCAACACCTCACATCATTGTTCCAATACAATTCCAGCCCATGATCACAACCACAAAAGCATGATAGAGGGAATTAACAAGAGACGCCTTGCCTAGGGCCCTACTCCTCGTCCTCGGAGGGATAGAAGCAGTTCTTATAGTAGCCATGATAGACTATACCATCGGCAGCAAGTGAGAAATAAACCCTGAGTACAAGAAGGTACTCAGCTAGACTTACCTGTCATAAACCAAAAAGAAAGTGACTCCAAGGATCATGCAAGGCTTTATAAGTAGAGCTAGCTTGACAACATTTTGCACGAAAAGCTAATAATTCAGTTATACATTTATAATTCGGTCATCAAGTTAATTATAGCTATTCATCTCTAGATTAGCAACTAACATATGCCAAACATATGGTATATCATTTAGTAGCATACAGTAGTAACCATAGCCGGTGTAAAAGTTCCAAGTTCACCATAACCATCATTCCATAATCCAGCTACTATGATGTTGGAGCTAGCCAAGTTTCTCACTGTCCAGGAGAGATGATGATTCGAATTGAATTCAACTAGCTAGAAATTTATTCCTAACACAAACCCAGGCAGACTAGATCAACAGTCACCTTAGGTCATCTTTGGTACAACTCAGGTACACATTTCAGCGAGTTCGATTCAGCGCCGCACAACCAGGGATAGCCAGCTAGCAGGATGATCAAGGACTACCCTGCCCTTGGGCTCACATCTGGCTCCCCACACAACCTTACTACAATCCAGAGTGCGCACTCTAGTAGAATATAGTAGTAACCATAGCCGGTGTAAAAGTTCCAAGTTCAACCATAACCATCATTCCATAATCTAGCTACTATGATGTTGGAGCTAGCCAAGTTTCTCACTATCCAGGAGAGATGATGATTCGAATTGAATTCAACTAGCTAGAAATTTATTCCTAACATAAACCCAGGTAGACTAGATCCTGACCTGAGTTGAGCTACTTGGCTTCGTGGTCAGAACGAGTTATCCGGATAGCTAAGTGAGAGGCATGTATTCAATCTCAATAGAAGTTCCAACAATGGTATGGTCCTTAATCCGTACAGATGGAATCACATGAGCCATCCTACGCATAGACTCTGTCCGACCACTAGTTACATTACCCCATGGTTCTTTTCTACGATAGCAAATATAGCCAACCATGCTCTGGTATCCACCTATATCTCACAGGTGACAGGAAATCACCCGACTTCTACCGGTCTAAGCATGGCTAAGCATATATTCGATCCTAGAACTACATAGGGTTAAAGGTATATTTATCTGGACAAGGTAGATCTATGCATCAAGTGTTTCCAATTCAACTCTTATAACCTAATGCATCGAACATAAAGGACTCAAGTGATATTTTGTAAAACATGGGAGGCTTAAAATGCTCCGGGGCTTGCCTTTGAGAAAAGAAGTTGGCCGATCATCCAGGCACTCGGGTAGGTCCTCAAGAGCTTGCTCCTCGCCTTTTGGAGCTATGGGCTGAGGTGCCTCCTGATGTTCCTCTTCTTCTTCATTGAATTCCAATAGAGTGATCCCCTTGGACGATCCTATATGCATGAGCATGAAATAAGATATCACAAATGCATATATACTGACATGCATGATATGATATGGTGTGATAAAATGCATCCTCATAAGTGTTCTCAACAGCATTGCATTAAAGTGATAACAAGATAAATTTTCTTTTACCGAGTAGGTGTATATCTCTTCTCTAGTAATTAAACGAATTCTCATCTAAGCAATTTTCTGGACTACAAGACAGCAGCCACTTGTTTTGACCATAACTGGAGTTATACACATCTAAATAATATTGTTGTGGACTTTCTAGAAATCTTATCGAATTGCCTACAACTTTCTTTTAATCATCTTAAGGTGATTCAGCAGTTATATAGGCCAAACAATTCCATATTTCCGATGTTTATAGAGAACAAGTATTTCTGATAGCAGACGTCTAACAGCTATAATTCTCAAACCATAAGGCCTATGACTATGAAAATTTAACACAAGCTAGATAAGTAAGTTATCTACAACTTTGTTATTAACAAGTTTCATAGAAAAGATCATTATCATCATGAATTTACCACCACAATAGAAACTATACATGCTACCATCTAGTTGAATTATAAAGCAATAATTATCTAGCTACCTATAACCAATTACTTCTAACCTAACTAATAGCACCAACAGATCATATGCATCATAGAAAACATCATGCTTATGCATAACTAATTTATTTATATTCATTTATCAATTTCCTTATATAATAAGGTGATTTAAAGGATAAATATTTCTAGTATTCAATAAATGCTGAGAAAATTACATTAGCCTACAAATGACCCTAATAGTCTACTGTACAATTTTTGTGGCATTTGGATAAGTATAGCCACCTCTATAAAAATTACAAGCTATATATGCTTAGTTTAGCAAAAATAGTTTAGCATAGTGAAAAGTGTCAAGCAATAGATTTAATATTTTTCTTACTTTTCTCCTAGTACAAGAATACTATATAAAATTTGCATGATGATAGGTTATGTATTTTTACCCCTATTTAATTTCACTAGAAACTAGCAGTTAATTAGGATTAAATATGAAGACCATATTTCAAGTATGCCTACTATAGGTTTAATATTTTTCTTAGCTAGAGCAAGTCAACACAAGACTAGCAAAATTAGAATCACAATTTTATCATCTTCCTCGCTCAAGTTATGCATTTTACAAGATATAACCTAATTTAAAAGCACTTATCCTGCTCCATTTAATTCTCCCAAAAAAATTACCTAAATAGTAGATTTCATATTTGTTTCAAATAGTACATTTCAAGATAAATCCAACAAAATTTGGTTCACCCCATTTGGATACTCCTAGCTCCAGATATGAATTTTTTTGAAGTTTGTATTCAAATCTATGAAAATCATTCAAAAATAAACTAAACCCTAAATGCTAGGTACACCCGCTCTATACACCCTTCAGGCGCTGACATGTGGGTCTCGTAGTCAACTCGGCCCCATTTGTTAGTGGAACCATAGTAGAGCACGTGGTTGACCGACGGCGAACTTGTCGACGATGAGGTCACTGGCATTGTGCTCCCCACACCCTTGCACACCCATTGGTACCCTTGGCTGGCTCGGTGGATCACTGGAGCGACCTCGCTAGCGAGCATGGTGGCTTGGTGGCGATGCACGGTGGTAGACCCATCGTCTCTGGTGATGACATGTCTAGGCAAGAGCGGCTACAACATCAATAGGTCCTAGTGGAACTCTAGGGTTAGGTTAGGGCGATGGTGAAGCGGCGATAAAGCTTGGTCACGTGCATGGCGACATGGCAACGCACAGAGCACAGCGATGGTGTCGCCGTTCTGGTGAGCCGGTGATGGGTGACTGAGTCTCCATCTTTAGTGATGGTGCTAGGGTTAGTGGAGGCTGCAGAAACACGTGCTAGAGGGGAACGACGGGGTCTAGCTAAGGTCGACCACGGCGAGCTAGAGCTTGCGGCCATGGCGGGTGCGCACGGTGTAGTCGCACATTCCCATGAGACAGTGGCGGTAATGGTGAACTAGGCTATAGCACAAGCACCTATGACCTAACACGATGACTGGACCAATGGAGAAGAAGGTAGGAGCTATGGTGGATAGGGCTGGCCACGGGCGAGATTGGAGCTCGGTGGTGCGCAGCGGCTATGGCGACGACGGCGATAGCCCAGTAGGCCTTTACCTTGGTTTGACCTAAGGCAATGGCAGGGTTGGTGAGGTGGAGGAGGTAATGGCAGAGATGTGGGTTCGAGTGATCGAGCAGTGGTGCTATGGTGGCGGCGCTCGAGCATTGCGGAGGCACGGTGGCGATGCTGCTGCAATGCTGCTCTGCTCTGAAGAGGCGCGTGGGCGAGAGAGAAAGTGAGAGCGAGAGTGAGCGCATGGGTGAGTGTAGATCCGAGGGCTCTCCCTTTTGGCGTGGCAAGGTGGTCTGGTACCGAGGGACTGCCGCCACGCAGCGCAAGCGGCCTGGGCGCGGTGGCGATTTGAATTGACAAGGGCCGATTCAGTCCGTCTAACAATCGATTTTCAAACCTCCAAATCTCTCAAACCATGGTGAATCAGTGAAAACTTCATTAATACAAAGTGTAGAGCTACATGAGTACTACAAGACTGCTTAAAGGAGTTTTGTCTAAATCGTAAAGGTTTTCAAACTATAAGGCTCCAAAATAGGCTACATTAAAACTAAAAACAGCTTCGAGACAATTTCTAAGTTACAAACAGTATTAAGTTGAAACTTCTAAGCTCTATTTGACCATGTTAGGCACTAATTTAGCTCATGACCCTTAAATAAATCTTGTTACCCTTGATGTGAACTACAACTTTTGTTTAGGTCATAAAGCCATGCAAATAATCTAAGCTACTATTCAACTTTGGTCAAACTAGCATCATGAAAATAGCATTCCAAGGTAACCCAACACTTAGAAGCAAAATTGGTTCATGTCATGAATACAAAAGTTGTTCCATTTACCATCCTAGATGTATCTAAGGCATTGTTGCGACCTTACAACCATTTCATACATTGGTCATACATGATTACAAGCATAAGTATATATATATAATCAACATTTCATGAGATAATGTATAAGAATGAGATGAAATTTCATATGCTCATGTTCATGAATGCTTGGATAATGCTTGTGCTCATGAAATTCAAGTGCCAAATGCCATGTTTAACACTAGGGTGTTACATTTCACCTTTGGAAAATATGTTTGAATTCGAGGAAGATCTTTTCTCTGATTTTGGAAACACCTTGAATTATTATGCAATAAGGAAATCTTTAGCACCATCAGCACCTAACCAGCATCTTCCTGACCCAACCAAAGAGAAGTTCCTTAAAAATACTATGAAGGAGTTGACAACAATCATAAGCAATGAGTGGTTGATAGAATCCAAGCTTTCTCCAGAAGTTATTCGTTTAGATTCTCCATCTACGTCCATTCATTGTCAGATTCATAAAATCTCCTTCAATGCTTTTTATAATCTGGTTGTAGGAGTAAATCTTATATCCAAATCTTTTGCACATACACTTCCTAAAAATATGCAATTAACTCCAACAACCAAACTCTTAAAACATCTCTCTAGGCAAATCCTTCCTAGTGAAGGAATTTTTCACCTCATCCCTATCAAAGTAGATGAAACCAAGGTGTATCTTTTGATAGGGCATGTAATAGAGGGACTTCTACATGAAGGAAGAAAGGGGAGTATAAATGTAAGACTGGGAAAAAGCATAAACCTGTCCATTCCCATCACACGCTTGTTACATGTTAAGACGGAGTTGAGTCCTGAGCAAGATCCAATGGAGGAGATGATGGCAGCATCTCTCCTAGAAACTTTCAACAAAGACCTCAAGAAGATGCCTAGGATTTCATCCAAGAAGAAGAAGAACCACGAGATCCTTTCCCTTTGGAAGAAACTCAAGAGCCGCCAAAACCTCCCATTACGCTCAAACCCCTTCCTTTAGGTTCAAAATACGCTTTTCTAAACAACGATAGGGAGTCTCCTATGATTATTAGTGATAAACTCTCTAAGGACGAGAACCTCTGGCTCCTTACTGTTTTAGAAAAAGCATCGCTCTACTTTCAGGCTACTTGCTCGAAGACCTCAAGGGGATTAGTCCTACCCATTGCACCCATCGCATTCCCATAGATCCAACATATCCACCTTCTAAGGAGACCCAATGTAGGCTTAACAATGCGATGAGAGAAGTTGTTAAGAAAGAGGTTTTGAAACTTTTGCATGCATGGATAATCTACCCCAAGCCATATAGTGAGTGGGTAAGCCCGGTACAAGTTGTACCAAAGAAAGGGGGCATGACTATGGTAAAAAATGAAAAAGATGAATTAATCCCACAATGAACAGTTACAGGATGGTGGATGTGCATTGATTACCAAAAACTTAACATGACAACAAAGAAAGATCACTTCCCATTACCCTTCATCGATGAGATGTTGGAACGGCTTGCAAAGCATTCTTTCTTCTGTTTCCTTGATGGGTATTCTGGTTATCATCAAATCCTGATCCATCCTGATGACCAAAGCAAAATGATTTTTACTTGTCCCTATGGAACATATGCTTATCATAGGATGTCTTTCGAATTATGCAACGCTCTAGCTTCGTTCCAAAGGTGCATGATTTCTACTTTTTCTGATATGATAGAAGAAATCATGGAAGTTTTTATGGATGATTTTTTTGTTTATGGAAAAAATTTTGATGATTGCTTAGGAAATTTAGATAAAGTTTTGCAAAGATGTGAGGAAAAGCACTTGGTTTTAAATTGGGAAAAATGTCATTTCATGGTTAGAGAAGGCATAGTGCTTGGACACTGGGTGTCTGAACATGGGATAGAGGTAGACCGAGCTAAGATAGAAGTAATAGAACAGCTACCTCCTCCCACAAATGTCAAAGGGGTATGATGTTTCCTTGGTCATGCAGGGTTCTATCACCATTTTATAAAAGATTTTTCCCATACTGCTAGACCCCTTACAAGTCTGTTAGCCAAGGATGCTCCCTTTGAGTTTGATGATGAGTGTTTAAGTGATTTTCAAATCCTTAAGAAAGCACTCATCTCTGCACCAATCATTCAACCCCCTGATTGGCCACTGCCTTTTGAAATTATGTGTGATGCTAGTGATTATGTTGTGGGGGCAGTATTGGGTCAAATGAAAGATAGAAAGCATCATGCAATTTCTTATGCTAGTAAAACTCTATCAGGACCTCAACTGAATTATGCAACAACTGAAAAAGAGCTCCTAGTTGTTGTTTTTGCTATTGACAAGTTTAGATCTTACTTAGTAGGAGCAAGGGTTATTGTTTACACTGATCATGCTGCTCTTAAATATCTCCTTACTAAGAAACATGCTAAGCCTCAGCTTATAAGATGGATCCTTTTGCTTCAAGAATTTAATTTAGAAATTAAAGAAAAGAAAGGAATATAAAATTATGTAGCCGATCACTTGTCGAGAATGCAGTTCAAGAATCCATAGGAGTTGTCCATCAATGATTTTCTGGGGGATGACAAGCTCTTAAAAGTCGAATCTGACCCCTAGTATGCGAACATTGTTAATTTTATGGTTGCATGTTATGTACCACCAGGAGAGAATAAGAGGAAGCTCATCCATGAAAGTTGCCTCCACCTATGGGATGAACCGTACCTCTATCAAGTTTGTGTTGATGGACTGCTCAGGAGGTGTGTTTCAGCTAAGGAAGCAATCAAGATCATTAAAAGATGCCACTCATCACCATATGGGGGACATTATGGGACATTCCACATGAATGCTAAGATCTAACAAAGTGGATTCTTCTAGCCAACCATGTACGATGACACCAAAGACTTCATACGGAGGTGTACTCCGTGTTAGAAACATGGAAGTATCAATGCAAGAGACGCCATGCCACTCACCAACAACCTCTAGTTAGAACTCTTTGATGTCTGGGGAATCGACTACATGGGACCATTTCCAAAATTCTAGCAGTGCGAATACAACCTGGTGGTAGTCGACTATGTCTCAAAATGGGTTGAAGCTTTACCATGTCGAGTTGTAGATTCAAATAATGCTAAGAGGATGTTTTCAGAGACCATCTTTCCACGCTTCAGAGTTCCACGCATGGTAATTAGTGATGGAGGTCCTCACTTCATTGATAGGAAGTTCTAGTGCATCTTATTCAATCATGGGGTCTGTCATAACATTGTGACACCATATCATCCTCAAACTACTAGATAAGTAGAAACATCAAACAAGCAAATCAAGAATATTCTGCAGAAGACTATCAATGAGATGGGGACAGTATGGAAAGATATTTATCTGGAGCACTATGGGCTTACAGAATGGCTTACAAAACACCTCTTGGAATATCACCATACTAACTTGTCTACAGGAAGATATGTCACCTACCTGTCGAGTTGGAATTCAAAGCTCATTGGGCCATAAAAGGTGGAACATGGAGTTTGAAGCAGCCAGAAAGAAAAGAAAAATGCAACTCTTTGAGCTAGAGGAATGGCGAGAAAAGGCATATCATAATGCAAAACTCTACAAAGAGAGGACGAAAAGGTGTCATGACAAAAGATTGAAAAAGAAGGAATTCAATCTAGGTGACAAGGTGTTGCTTTTCAAATCTAGAGCTAAGTTGTTTGGACATGGGAAACTATGAAGCAAATGCGAAGGACCTTAAAGGTAATTAGCACATCATCTCATGGAGCAGTCACACTTCAAAATGACGAAGGTACACTTTTTAAGGTAAATGGTTAGCGTTTAAAAGTTTTCCATGACACACAATTGCCAAAGGAAGAATTGGATTTTAATTAACTTTATACAATTTGAATAACATTTACAATTCAGCTCTTCTTCTTTACTCTATGAAAAACACAAAAAAAAACCATGCTAAGCTATCTATACATTCGAATAAAGTATGGCCAGGATCTTTCTAGTCTTTTGTTGGTGCTTGTCTCCACATGTTGTTTATGCAAGGTAACAGAATTCCAGTGTGGGGGAGGCAACCCTCCTAAACACAGCATGACATCGACAAACGATGGAAGAACCGCGAGAAAGGTAGGCCAACCTATCTTGGGTTACCAGCCTTGCACTTTGTCCTCGGCCCGGTTTACCATCAACTAGCTTGGGGGAGAGGCACCCCCATGTATCTATCTAAGTATTTCTCTTCCTTATTTGGTTTGCTTTATAAAAAATGAAAACAAAATAGAAAAAAGAGTGTGTCTAGTTAACTTTAATTTCTTTTAAGAGATAAAAATAAAATGGACTCTGAAGACAATCCCTTAAAATGGAAATGATGAATAGTCACTTTGTTGTAATTTCTTTCAAGTACCTAGTTTTTAGCCTTGAATTCTCCTGAGTTTTGGATAAAATTGTTTTGATATAAGGATTTACCCTGAACTTGAAACTCATGGGTAGCATATGCTTCATCTAAGTCTAGGTAATTGACGGATATGATATGAGAAGGTCTGAGCTACTGTTTATCTTTATTCCAAGTGACACTAAAGTTCTGGAGATTTCTTTTGAAAACATAAAAATGCTACATGATGAGTTCCTGTATGACAAAGCTTGAATTTGCACTAGAGCCATACATGTTATTTAGGCTAGGAAAACTTCCACATATATGCTGCTTGTTTTGGCATTGAGTTTTGTCAAGCTTTGTTGACCATTATGAGAGATTTGTCATGCTCTTAAAATCAAGATCATATACACACCACCCAAATATGCACTACTCCTACACTGGGGGTAGGCGCGAAAACATGCCTTCCATCTAGATCCACCCAAAAATGTTCTACTCCTACACTGGGGATGAACACAAAAACATGCTTGTTTGGCTTCCACTCAAAATAAATGCTCCAAGTTTTTGTTGCTATCTCTCTAAAGTTTTGTTGTAGAAAAGAGGCATGAGGCTATGCAAAATTTATTCATAAAAAAGAGAAAGAAAAGAAAGAAATGAGTTGAGAAAAAATGAACAAGTGTCTATGATATCTAAAACAATGGGTACTTCAGATGCCCACCTAAAAATAATGAATAAGATAGCCCCTATTCTCTAGCAAATGTTTTCAAGTTTCAAAAGAGAGATAAGTTTTCAAAGAGCAAAGTAGAATTAGGTTAGCCACCATATATATCCACCATACAGCCACACACATGCATATCTTGATTTAATTGTATGACTCATCTCTCTTCAGATCTATTGTTTGACTTTACAATATATGCATTGCAAGTATGCTCTAGCTTTCTCCCTACCTATGAACTCCACATAAGCCTTAGTGGTAGGAAGAGAAAAAGGCATAACATCATTATTGCCTTGGTGAGAATCCACAAAT
The DNA here is from genome assembly GCF_019320115.1 of Miscanthus floridulus. Classification (NCBI taxonomy): domain Eukaryota; kingdom Viridiplantae; phylum Streptophyta; class Magnoliopsida; order Poales; family Poaceae; genus Miscanthus; species Miscanthus floridulus. Next base: position 103,718,095 of record NC_089580.1, on the reverse strand, counting down.
ACCACATATATTGACAGACTTGAGAGTGTCATACAATGGAATCTCTGAGTTTTATTTTGAAAACTTATAAAAACTCTAGAACAATGGTTGAACAATGAATGTGAGACATAGTGCTTGACTTGATCGTTCTATCTTTGAATTGCTCAAGACCTAAGTGAAGGCTAAGAATCCCCATGGTTGAAGGTAATATGGATAAGTTTGAAAGTCAGATCAGTTTATTCTAATCTAGAGGAGAATTCTTGATTGAACACATATGTACTTTTGAGACTGTGAAAGCATTATAGCAATTCCTATTCCATTGCTGAATTTAGCTTTGCTTCAGAGACTGGCAAAGGGTAAGCTTGGGGGAGCTTGTTGACGGTCATTAACATCAATTATAAACCAGTTACTATAACCTGCATATATACTTGATTTTGTCACCAAACATAGGCCTAGGGATTTAAACTAATAAATTCCATGAGTTTTGGTCAATCTATGTTTGCAGGAGGGTTTATCTAGAAAACCATCAAGGTGGACCTAAACATCAGATTTAACCGCAATTATCCACGACAAAAACAACTCCAGAAGATTCCAGAAGACTCTAGGAGGCAAACCACTAAATCAGATGCCAAGGGGCTGCTAGGTTGGGCTAGTTGGCCCCACCACTAGGTTGGCTATCTTGTGGGCCCCCTAGTCAGCCTCCCCTTCGAATGTCAGTTCTCCACCGCCTCCTAGATTGCATCTATGCCATCCTTTTAAGTCGGTTCATCCAACGGTGATCGAGGGAGTTGACGCAGATCGATGATGTGGTAATGCCTTGCCCCCTACTCCATCTCCCCTATATAAGGCACCCTTATCCCCCACCCTAGAGCCATCCTGAAACACTAATTCATATCCTCTTCTCAGGATCAAGGCATCGCATTCAATAGAGATTAGTCCTTTAGTTAGGATCTATTTTTGTACACTAATAGAGAGAGAGTAAGGGAAGAGTTTGGGGGAAGTACCAGCCTGTTAGTGCTATCTCTATGGATTGTACTTTGGTGGATCTAGCCATCTCCAAGTCTACATCTGAGATACCTCTGGTAATTGATTTCTATCTAAAGTAAGTTTTGTGCTCTTTTGTTCATGGGTTCACAGTTCTTTTGAGTGCTCTAGTCCTTGCTAGATCTCTAGGATTAGAGTAGTAATCATTAGCATAAGCATGGTGCTTAGGCTATCAGCTACCTATGTTTGCTACCTGCTTCTTGGTTGTGTGGTAGCAGCAGGAGGTGATAGTCCTGTCTATCCTTTATAGTCCACGCCGAATTGAGTAGGTTCTTAAATTATTAGGACTACAGTCACATTAGTAGAGTTATCTATTAACGGCGCTTTATCATCTAAGCAGCGTCCGAAGTGAACACTAGAATCATAAGCCTTGCATTGCATAGGGTCATAACCATAGAAATCCTCTCTACTCATACCTTAAACCTTAATTACTATCCCTAGACAAACTAGTTGTTAGACAACACACACATGTTTCCCTGTGGATACAATACTCGATAATACTCTAGGTGAAAACTACTTCGATACCAGTGCACTTGTAGATTTTGTCTCTGTGTGCCACCATAGGTGTCAATAGCGCGTCATCTTTGACTCCTATCAACATAAGAAGCTTTCATAGACTGTCGTCGGCTTCTTCTATGGCAGCTGGTGGAAGGCAATCGCCACTTCACCAGCATCACTAGTGAATGGCCCTCCTTGTCCTTCTTGCCCTTCCCCATTAAAAAAGTCCTAGTCTCATATTGTTGCAGTGGCCTCGTCCTTTGCTGGTGTGCTGAGCCTGATAGATTATGTCGCTATGTTGTCTGCAATCCAGCGACCAACAAATGGCATGTACTGCCATGTAGCATCTATTTTGTTGATCGGGCTCGCTTAGGTTTTGACCCAACATCCTCACACTTCCATGTGATTGAATTTGTTGAGGTGGAGAGTGCATGCGTAGGTGTGGAGATCTACTCATCTAAAACTACAGCATGGATCTTTAAGGAATCTGAATGGGGCGAGGATAGTATTGTTCTACGTTTAAAATCGAGAAGTGCTTTTCTTAATGGTTTTATGCACATGCTTGAGTACTCTATGATAGTTGCTGTGGATATGGAGGGAAAGACATGGAGGAAAATTCATAAACCAGGTGGTGCTGAAATGTCCATCCATCAAGCTCAGGGTCACCTGTGTGTGTTGTGCTGATTTTCGCAATAGGTCTTGGCTTTTAGTGTGGATACTTGAAGACTATGGTACTGATAACTGGAGTTTGAAGCATGTTGTGGACACAGAGGAACTGTTTGGATGCATGAATATTAAAGTTGGTTCTGATCTTTGTGATGAGGAGTATAGAGTGATTACAGTTCATCTAGAATAGAATTTTATTTTTCTTGTTGGGAAGGATAGAACATTGATTGCATATAACATGGACCATAGAAAGGTTCATGTCATCCATGCCTGTGTCATCCACTTTTATAGATCAAGAGGGCATTTCTATATGAACAGGCCTTATCATCTTCCTTATGTTCCCTTGTTCATGGAGTCATTAGCAGAGCAGTAAAGGTGCATTTCTTGTATTTTGTTGTCACGATAGTCTTTGTTCAGGTAGGCAGTTATTTTCATTCTATGTGTGTATAGGCCAATTTTGGATTGTTAACTAAAGGAATGGTATGTTCAATATTATTAATTCTGCTCCTTTGTTCAGGTTGTGGATCAGAGATGACTATGAGGGGTTCCATGGTGTGTTGGCTACTAATCTGAAGGATGCACTAATTATATTCATTTTGCCTTGCAAGAAGGAGTGCCACATAGAAGGAGCACAACAACGTCATTTTGTTATGTAAGTATGTATACATCAGTACCTTTAGTATGCTCTATGTACCACTTGTGTTAGGACATCAGTTGAGAAAGATGTTATGGTAGCGTCCATTGTTATTGTACAAAGTACTCTTGTTTGTGAACATGATTTATGAATGTAATGATTATATATTTGTATGCTTTGTGTTCATGAAGCTATTAAGGGCCTAGCTAAATTAGTAACTATTGTGAAACCAGATGAAATTTTGTCGCCATCGCTATACGTATGATGCGGCAAGGGATTAAAAGTATATCACCACTGAATCCTTTAGTAACCCGACACCGACTAAACGATCATCAAACGTGGATCGTGGTGCAAGGTGATGGTGACCATGACCTATGTACTGGCGGATCATACGCTAAAGTGACGGTGGTGTTAACCTCTACATAGGCGTCTCGGGCGTCGAACTGATAGTGAACCCGCACCGCTGACAGTTAGGTCGAAGTATAACGCGATGGTGCTGGTGATCACCTAGTGTACACCGCAGTCGGTCCCAGATGCCGATGGTGAAGGCTATGACCATCACTATCAATAGCTTACCACCTAGGCCAAAATTAGACTACGATGTGGGTTACAACATAGATGTGAAAGGTGTGAGTGTAGTAGTGATATGTAGAAAACCAAGACACCAGCAAAAAAACCAACCAGTGCCACCTCATAGTTCTTTTCATCAGCATTGGACTAACCAGATCTGCAATGCTACAATATTTCTTGTATACCGCATGTTCAATCAAAAACCAAAACAATGAAGCGAACATGAAAAGGCTAGAAAGGGGACCTACGGATTGGATCTGTCGCCTCTACCGTGGCACACAACAAACATGGACGCCAATGCCACCGTACTCCACTAGGAGGCCCCGTCGCCTAGCCTCCAAAAGGACGCCTGAGCCACCACAGCACACCGGGGATCATCTGCTGCCACCTGCCACCGCTACCACCGCCACAAGTCCAACGGGCACAGATTTGTTTCCACCTATAGGGGATATCCAGTATATAGGTCAACCTATAGGGCATCCACATAGAGAATATATACTACTGTAAGGACTCCAAGGACATGTTAACACGAATCGGGCGTCTAGCGCAATGGTGAAGATGGTCCATTCTTTGTTGTGGGTCTCGGGTTCGATTCTCAGGTCTCATGGTTTTTTTGAATTTGGATTTATTTAACCCCAACGGTAGAGAAGGATCCACAAGTGACACACAAGCCATTGGGTCCCATAGTTCGGATGGAGATGGAGAAAGGTCCCATAGGTACACGTGACACGTAAGCCGTCGGGTCCATAGGTCAAATGGAGAAGGGTCCACAAGCCGTCGGGTCCCATAGTTCGGATGGAGATGAAGAAGGGTCCTATAGGTACACGTGACACTGCAAGTTGTCGGATCCCATAGGCCGGATGGAGATGGAGAAATGTGTCGTCGGGTCCCACAAGTCGAATGGAGAAGGGTCCACAAGCACAAGTGACACACAAGCCGTCGGGTTCCATAGGTCGGATAGAGATGGAGAAAGGCCCCAAGGTACATGTGACACATAAGCCATCGAGTCCCACAGGATGGCTAGAGAAGGGTCCCACAGGTACACGTCGCATGGAGAAAGGATGGAGCGAAAACTTTTATGACGAATTGCAAGCGGCACGGATGAGTAACTGTAGGTCCCAGAGGTACACGTCGGATGGAGAAAGTACTATGTGGAGATCTATGACAAAGTGTCATTCGTTACAAATCAAATATTGTTCGTCACAGATATGTAATTAGTTTAATGACAAAGCCATGTTCATCACAATATTAAAGAAGATCGTCACAGACAAGTCACACGAGTGATCTATGATGAAACCGTATGCTCTTCTATGACATTTCTTGTAATGATATCTGATTTCATCATAGATAGGGAGGGTTTAAGGATCGTCATCACTGATCTATGATGAAATGGAAATATTCATCATAAAAAGCGATCTTCTATGAAAGTTTTAGAATCGTCATTAAGATTTTTGTCATAGAAGTGGATATTTCTAGTAGGAAACTTTCAATAGCAAAAAATATAACACATATCCTCTTTTGCCCTACTTTCTCTCTACCTTTCTATTTGTCACGCCTCCTGGTGAGATTTGGTGGCGTTCTAGATGACCTTGCCGACCCTAGGGCAACCTCCACATGCTCCTCCCCAATGGATCTTCCCGAAAGGAGTTCGGGAGTCTACCACATGAAGAACGGGCTCAAACACTACTACAGAAAAGGTTAATCACTGCTAGGACTTTCACTGCCGGTTATGAGACAACAGGTGGTGATAGTTATCAATGCTAGCTCATGGCCTCAGGGTCCCCTTCTAGTCGGCCCACCGGTGGTGATAGATGTTTTCACCGTTGGCCCGGCGTAGATCTGGTGATGAACACAGTAACGGTTTTCGCCGCCGCATCGTACATCGAACAGGTGGTGTAAATATTTATCACCGCTGGTTAGCCGTCCAATGCGCGACGCACAATGGAACCGGTGGGGATAAGAAGAGTCGTACGCTAGTTTGAAAATGGAAGGATGCACCACTATTAGAGCCAGTGATGTGTTGCTTTTTCTTAACGTTTACAGAATAATCCGCAAGCGCACGAATATACCATTGTAGCATTTCATCTAGAAGTCACTACTAAATTTTGTCCATGTTTCAATGCCCAAAAAGTGATTGCAATAGGCCCAAAATAGTTGCAATAGTAGAAATAGCAGCACTTTTTTTGTTGGGAGGCGTTGCAGGCGCTTGCGTGGGTAAAGCTTTGGACAACGCTTTGTTGGGAAGCAGTTGCAAAATGTGTTTTGGATTTGCAACACCTGGGAGTTGCAATATAAGGTTTTGCTACGGTTGTAGGTGTGGCAACAACAACTAATGCAACACCTTAGGCGTTGCTGGACCTTGCAATGTCAACACTAGGTGCTCGCCTAGGCGTGCTAACGCGCTAGGCGGAGGGGTGCCGCCTCGCCTATGGCGGTAGGTGGAGGATAGGCACCGCCGGGAGGAAAGTAGGCCGCCGGCGTGGCCAGGAGGCGACAGGTGACGAGCGGAGGCTAGGAGGAAGGCAGGCTGTGGGCGCATCTACGAGGGAGGACGGGTGTCGATGTCTGGTGGGCGCATCTAAGGGAGGAGCGGGCGCATCTGAGGGACGAGCGGGCACATCTACGAGGGATTGAGGAGCGACGGCGTCGAAGAAACAGGGGAGGGAAGTAGAGTTCGTGCGATGGGAGGAGGATGGCTGAATGGATAAGGTAGAAGGGGTGGATAAGGCGGGCTAGGCTTTTTTGATGAGCCTTTCTTCCAACTTTAGGTCCAGAGATCTCTTATTTCTTTTTTTTATTTAAGGTAATACATATGTATGTGTATAAAAATTAAAATGCCTAGAAAAACGCCTTGAAACTAGGCCCGCCTAGGCTCTAGGCCATGGGTCATCGTCTAGAAACCACCTAGCGCCTTCTTGAACTTTGCATATCAAATGGTGCACTAGCAATGACGAACATGTGTTGCAAGACAATGTATTGTCATGCATAACATGTGTGGCAACAAGGAATTATGTCGCAATACCAAAAAGTGGTGGCAACATGTGCAATTGCCATGCCCCAGGTTTGGTTGCTATAAGGTACACCCTCTATTGCATTGCATAGAGTGTGGCAACACCAAGAATCTGCATTGTTGTTGCTATAAGGTGCACCATCTATTGCTACGCAGATTGTGCGTTGCTATAGTGTATATTGCCACAAAAAATATGATTGCCAATAGCCACTTTTACAACGCTTTTGATTTGGTGCCACTGGACAATATTGCAGCACCATTAATTAATTAGAAACTCAATAGACGTCAACAAAGCATTTTAATAAAGTCATTGAATCAAAATAGACATCCATTCATTAAATAGACAATCTGTTAAAATAGTATCTACACTGAGAATTTGATGACATCTCAAAACTTGCTGAACTACAACATTTCCTAACATCTCTACCACACTTGCGCCTTCCTGACCGTGCTTCCACATAGCTTGTTTCGTATTTTATAATTGCTTCACTTGTGATCATGTCATGACTCCAAGCACTCCACTAAGTTGCATCTTCCTGCTGAATAAAAATGTTTGCACTAGCATGTGGATTAGCAAATTTAACTTATACGCACATAGAAAAGATCAACTAAATAATGCAACATACAGGCTAAAATTGATTACACAACATGATCACACGAGTTCACTTCTTGTTTGTAGAAGAAACATAGATGTTTAGGGAAACAATGATAGTTCTACATTATGAGAAATCAAGTGCTAAGATAGACACCTGTCTAGAGCATCCAAAAGTAAACATTACTATGCGGATTGACTATGCAAAAGAACAATTATTTATCTTTTTCAGACAGTGAAGAATGGAGACGACAACCCATTGATATTTAATATTTCTCTAGAAAATGCAATGACATTGTATGAAAAACAAAATTGACAACTACTGAAGAAGGAACAAGCATAGGGATACCTCATGCTACTCACGGCTGGGGCAGGACACTAGATGCTTGCAATAACTTGTAGCTAAGGACCGAACAAGGGAAACTAAATCATGAAGGAAAAGTGAGATATACTTATAAACACGCAAACAGGAAAATACACTCCTGATGTCAAACTAAGCAAAACGAATTCATATGAAATTACTAATTGATATGCTTGTTGGAGGTTTTAGACAACTGAACATAATCTATTCTTACAGAAAGTCAAATAACATATTTGAAAAATTATGTACAATATTGGCTGCCACCTAATTTCAAGGCAATTATTTGATAGAAAAATAAATGATAGAAAACAGGAAATATGCTAGATTTTGCAACTGGACATGACTGAATATGAAGACCAGGGATTCTATGGTTCATCTGTTCGAAGTGAACATTTGGAGTTTACAAATATAGGTCATAAACATTCATCTCTATCCCTCAGATTAAAACAGAGCTATCTATCTGTCATGGTCGGCAAGACATACACTAGAAGGCAACGGAAGGCAACAAGCTAGTTAAAATAGCGAGTGGCAATAGGCCCAGCTGTTATAGATCAAGTCTCATGGGCCAAGCCCAATAGCAATTGTAACCCCCCTTATATATATGAGGGAGACACTTAATGAGAAGGCAAGCAAGTTTAGGGTTAAACCCATTATCCCACCCCCTTCTCCCTCCTCTTCTCTGTGCGCCGCCTCTCCTCTTCTCCCTCTCTGTCCGTCGCCGCCATCTCTTCTCTCTCTCTGCCGCACCACTCCTCCGGTCAACACCCACAGGACGTAGCCCTGCCCAACTAGGCCGGCGCCACCACTATAACACCCTTGGTGTTAGGCTTACATAATTGCACTTGCATTTTATAAACATTAGCATCATTCATCCATGTGTGAGCTTTGATTGTTTGGAACATGCTTTTGAAACATTGCAACATATGTTTATATTCCATGTGTGTTTATTTTATAAAATGGATAGTGCACAACACTCAAGTGCAACATGTTCAACTCACTCTTAAAACGTGTCACATACTTTAGTGAAACATGGTTAGTTAGTACTATACAACAAACTCATGAAACATATGAAGCATGGCTTTGAAACATAAATAGCAATTCACTTGTTTTCCCTTGTTTCAATGCATGTGATGCTTGATTTTGGTATGATCAATGTGTGGTGGTAAATTATCACCTAAAACACCTTAACTACACTTAGGGTACATAGTGGAGCACTGTTCATGTTAACTAAATTGACTAATTATGCCCCTAAGTGAGGTTTGAACCAAATTGGAAACCCTAGAACCAATTTGTTTGACCTTTTAAAAAGTGTTACTTAGAAGCTTTGCATGTATGATCAACCTAAAGCAAAGTTGTAGCAAATTATATATGGAACAAACTTTGTTTAGAGGTCGAGTCATGAAAATGTGTGGAACAGTCCCAAACATGGCCCACAAGTCAGATTTGGGTGCTGATTCAGCACTTAGAATTTTTCTAAGTCTTGCATTGAGTTTCAGTTTTCATATACCCAGTTTAGAGCTCTGTAGTTTGCAAACCGAACCGAATCATCCCAAGGTCATGTAAGCAAACTTGTAGACCACTTCTAGCTATGCAACTTTTGTAACTACACCTTTCGCTGGATCGGGCTAGTTTGTGAATTAGGGAGCACCAAAAATCAGGTTTTAGTCGGACCTTATGGAGTTCTGATGGCGTTCGGCTTCAGGCCATCATGGCTGACCGGCGTCAGGCCGAACTCGCCAAGTGGCGGTCGTATGCCAGGCGCTGCCCCCGCTCGTCAGGCCGTTGCTGCCACGACGACGCCACGCGCCCGTTGGCTCGCTTACTTGCTTCATCTGCGTCTCCTCGCCTCGCCAGTCGCTCAGAAGCACAGCACCGCGCCTCCGCCATTGCTGCCAAGCACGTCGCCGTCGCCTAGCTCCCTCACCACCGCATCATTGCCGCCTCCAGCTAGCCATGACCTCCGCCAGTCTTCCTCCTTATCTGCTAGACGTGTTCGCTGGACCTAACGAGCTACAGGTGAGGGCGGATTTCGCCATTTTCCCCTCGCCGGAGTTCACAACCTCCCTGACCGCCTATCACAGCGAGCTCACCGTCGCTCTACGCCTTCACGCATTCCCTTTCCTTCTTCATGATAGTACTAGCTTAGGGTGTCCTTTAGCTTAGGTGCTGACCTCACGGCGAGCCGTGACCTCACCAGGCGTCGAAAACGACAGGACAGTGTCGTCGCGCTCTCACCGCCGCGCCGCCTCACACGCGGGTAGCCGCGCCAGTGCATCCTCACGAACCCTAGACAGACTAGGCAAGTCCACGTAGTCACCTTTGTGCTGTTGCAGCCGCTCGCTTGGTCTTGCTGTGGCCCGAGATGGCCGACGCACCATCGTGTCGCGCCACCAGTGCCACCATGGCCGGCGACGAGTTGTCTCCAGTGCACCTCAGCCCCAACCACCTACACATATAGATGCAGGGAGAGGAACACCATGGTAGGGTCGGTTTCGCTAGAGGAGTCACCGCCGGCGAGAGAGCGCCGTCCTGCGACGTGGCTCTGTTTTCGTTTCGCTGACACGCGGGCCCGTCTGACCGGTGGACCCCATCTGTTAGCGAACATAGATCTGAAAGAAAGATCATTTATTTCCTGATTTACTTGCATATTTGGAAAACCATAACTGGAGTTTTACAAATCCAATTTTGGTGAACCAAATTTTGTGGTGTTCCTCATGAAGGGTAGTATTTAGGAAAAATATAACATGAACACTTGTAGTAAAGTTTATGGAAGAATTAAATTGAAACTTAAAATATGTTTTTAAATGAATGCAAACTTGTTTAATTCATATCTAAAGTTTCCAGTGCTCAAAAAATTATGAAATTTCTATGGTGAGTTGTTCTTGATGAGTAGCTCTGGTAAAAATTTGAGAGTCAATGCATGAATGGTTTTTGAGTTATTAATTTCCCTTTTATAATTAGGTGATCCTTGTGTGAATTTTAATAATTAATCTACTGAATCCAATGCTCATGAAACTTATTGAAAGTTGTCCTGGTACATTAAGAATGCTAAGAAAAATATAAAATCTGTTGCTTGACACTTTTCAATAGGGTTTCCTATTTATGCTATTTTAAGCCCTGCTGGCTTGTCATTTTTGTGTAGGATGTTATACTTGTTAAAATGATATGAAATTTATATAGTAGCCTATTGGAGATATATATAAGCTACTGTAATTTTTATGGAATTTTCTGTACACTTTGTATATGTGTTTATTATTTAACCTAATTATCTAAATAAATTAATAACGACATAGAAATAATTTATTTAGGAATGACCACTATATTTTCTAGTGTTCATTTGATGTATGTTAACTATTAGTAGCATTGATAGTACTCATAGTACTATTCTTGTATGTAATGAAATATTATTTTTACTATAATTTATTTATAGTGACTTTCTGGACATATTTTAGAGTTAAGCAAATTAACTGGTGAACTTGATGTTTGCTGTGAATTTGATCAATAACAAAGTTATAGAGAACTTATTTATCTAGCTTGTGTCAAAATTTCAAGGCAATTGGCCCAGAAGTGTGAGAGTTATATCAATTGAAAATCAGCACTCCCAACTGCCTACTCTCTGGAATCCATACACAGTTTTGTAAGATCAGTTTGTTTGACCTAGTTTGAGTTTGAATTAGACTTTGTTGATTAAACAAAAATTGTAGATAATTTTATAAGCTTTCCAGATTGTCTTATTGCATGTCTTTTGGATCAGTACAACTCTAGTTATGGAGAAAACTAGCTGCTGCGGTTTGCAGCCTGAAAACTGTGATTGCAGTGAATAACTTATTTGCTTGATATGAGTCGATGTGATGAGTTAGATGCTAGGCTAATTAAAATAACTTGTTAGTTGCAGGTGCTAGACCTCTTACTGAAGATGAACAATTTTATCTTAGGTTGTTAGAGCTTAGTGAGTGTAGTCGTTCTTATTTTCTAAAAGAGATATGCACCTACTCGATAACATAGATGTTAATCTTGTATCATCGTGTCTTTCATGCGTCCATCTATACATAGTTATACATTTCATCATCACCTTCCATCTCTTGTGCATGCATGATTCTTATACTATGCATATGCATGCAATAGGTGTTCCGGAGGGAGTCACGCTTCTGGAATTCGAGCAAGTACTTCCGGATGAGCAGCAGCAAGCTCAAGAGCAAGAGATGCAGGTCCCAGAAGAAGGAACCAACGAGGAAGAAAGTTCTTGAGTGTCCCGATCACCAACCTTCATCTTTTCTGAAAGGTAAGCCACGGAGCATTCTAAGTCTCCTATGATTTAAAAATGGTTACTTGAGTATCTTTATTTGTGATGCATTAAGTAATAGAAATTAGATGCAAACACTTGTTTCATATATATTTATTCCTTACCCAGTATACATACCCTGAATCCTATTTAGGTCCAGGAGCGAATCAAAGCTTAACCATGCTTAGATCGGTAAAAGTCAGGTGATTTTCTGTCACCTGCAAGTTAGGATGATGTCTGGTCACGATTGGCTATATTTGCCATCGTAGAAGATAACCATGTGTTAATAATGAATTGTGATCGGGCGGGATGTCGATAGAGAAGCAACAAGGCAAAGAGGTCTTGGGTATGAATCTATCCCCATCTGTGTCGGGTTAAGGACCAATTCGCTGTACGTCCTCATGTCATGTTGAACGCATGCCTATCACTTAGTTGACCGGATAACTCGTTTCGACCGCGAAGTCGAGTAGCTCAACTCAGGCCGAAAGTCTGGAAAGTGAAAGTGCACACCCTGCGGTAGAAAGAATGTGCGGGGAGCCATTGGCGTAAGTCCTAGGTGAGATTGACCACCTGGCAGAGTGGACTCCCTGAGGGTGCGACGCTGATTAGAACCGTGATTCCTGAGTTGTACCAAAGGTGACCTAAGACTGCCTTCGCGCAGTATGCCTAGGTTTGTGTTAGAAATACCCCTCCAGCTGAATAGGAATCGATTCGAATCGCTATCTCTAATGGATAGTGAGAACTTGACTGAACAGCGGCAACGTAGATACACTTAATGGAACTTGATGGTAAAATCGATAATGGTGATGATACAACATTATACCGAATTATGGTTACTAATGTTTAGAGTTAAGCAATTGCTTGCTCTAGTACAGGTGCTAATCTAATTGACAGGTTAATATTGATAACTTGCTGCTTACTCATAATCTAAATTATGCTCTTATATCATTAAAGCGCTTATGCAAAATAGTTGTCAAGCAAGATCCACCGATAAAGCCGATACTCCTTGGTGTCATTTATTTTTGGTTTTCGACGGATATGTCTAGTACATTCTCGTACTTAGGGTTTATTCCCCCTTGTTGCAGATGACGTGCTCTATAACGGCTACTACAAGTATTATCTCCACCCTACGAAGGATGAAGACTAGATCATAGGCATAATCATCTATATTATCTTATCATGATGCTTTTGTAGGATATGACTATGAAACTGGCTTGTATTTGAACTAAGTGTGTGTGATAGTCTCAAACTACTTTGCTTCCGCTATTTGTGAACTCGTTTTGTAATAACTATGTGAACTCTGATGTATGAGGTACTCGTGAACTACTTGTGAAATGAATGTAACATGTGGCTTGTTATGTTGAATTACTATGTGAACTCTGATGTATGAGATACTCGTGAACTACTTGTGAAATGGATGTAACATGTGGCTTGTTATGTTGAATTACTATGATCTTGATTGTATACAAGCTGGTTTAAAAACCTTCGTGGTTTCGGTTCACTATCGGGTTTATATGGGTTCAAGTATGACGGTTTAATCACTCCGGTGATTGCTTTCGTACTTGTGCTCTTATAATTTGGTCGGTTCTGTTACAGCTGGCATCAGAACTAGATTCAATATTAAACATGTCATGTGTATTTAAAACAAAGGTTTTTGTTTGCAAAAAATTAGTTTTGACAAATGTAAGCTACTTATATATAGGTGGGTTCAAATCTGAAATTTTATCTAAGTATGCCAATGGTCATATCCTATATCTCAAATAAGAACTTTTAGGTGGCTTATTTAAGTAATGACTTTGGGAGGGTAATTGCTTGCATTTTATTTTGTCATCCATACGGCGTGCTATTGTATGAATGTCATCCGCTTGGGTGGTAATGTATAGAACAATTGCCTCTACACCCAGGTAAGTGTGAGTTGTAAGAGCATGACCGTCCAACTGTCGGTCTAGGGGAAGAGTAGTTGTAGTTACCAAATATTTACATGTTGCACACATGTACATATGAAGGTGCTTAATTGTGGGCATATCTGTCGGGTAGCTTTGGATACCGAAGTATATATATCCGAGGATATACATATGAGAGTATCTTAGTTTACTGCTTTTATTATGTGCTTATTTCTCTTTTGTTGGGATCGGCTGCAATAAATTTGTCTGCAGGTACACTAACAACGCAACGTGTAGCTCGACTAGATACGTATATGAGAGAACGTATGTATGCCACCGTCTATGTCGCTAGAATTTTAAATTTTTTTAAGATTCGTGAGGACGTACGGAACGTGTATTCATCATGTTCACTCATGCCATTACATTTTGCATCACTCCCTCCCTTATCTTTAATTATTTCGATATATATTTCTCATCCTGTAAGATAATCCTCTCACACCCAAATTACAATATCACTACAGATGACCGCACCAGCACTACCGCCCAGGAACAGCACATTCCTGCACTGTGTTTGGCACTCCAACCCTGTTGTTGAGGGTGCTACATTCAGTGGGATATGCGGAGCCGCCTCGTTATACTTGGAAGCAAGGGGAGGCTGGAGGAGGAACTCGATCCTGTTGAGGATGAAAATGGTGAAGGAGTGATCGATGCTGACACTGATGAAGATGTGTAGTTTAGCTGTAGCACTAAGCTAGATGCACTAGAGCGTATCTTTAGCTTTCTTTTGAAAGAACATGTAACTTAATTTCAGTTAGAGACTTGGATGTAATCTCTGAAACTTACATATGGCTCCATATGGATGTAAGCTTTAAATAAAAGTCCAGCTTTGATGTTGGCAATATTTGGCATATAAGCATATGCATCGCGAGAATGTACGAAGTAAAGTTATGGGCGATGTTATAAGGATGAATTATTGTGCCTCTGTTTATTGTATGAAATTAATCTCTCCAATAAGTTCAGTTTGGCATAATTCTATAATTCATCTGTCATGTATATGACATCGTCCATCATTACTCACAAATGCACTTCTGCAGATGTCGCGCAATCTACGTTCAGGCCGTATGGTGATGATAATCTTCCACCGCCGCCACCGCCCACGCTGTCTGATCTGTTGGCCATGCTCATAGAAGGTCAGCGTGCGTTGAGGGACGCCATGCATACCCTGGTCCAGCATCAAGCATAGGGCCACAATCAACGACATGGACCAGAGCCCAACCAGTTTAGTGATTTCAAAGAATTTCAAAATACCAAGCCACCAGTCTTCAAAGAAGTTGAAGAGACTCTCTAGGTAGAAGAGTGGCTGAACACGCTTGAGCACAAGTTCCGTTTGCTCAGGTTGACCGAGCAGATGAAGGCGGAGTATGCTTCGCATCAGCTACAAGGACCAGTAGATATATGGTGGCGTCATTATAGGTCCACCTTACCTGAGAATACTAGATCACTTGGAATCAATTCCAAGAGGCCTTCAAGAGTCATTATATTCCTTCCGGGTTGATGGCCATAAAGCACAATGAATTCATGAAGCTGGTGCAAGGCACCAAGACACTCACTGAATATCTTCATGCATTCAATCATCTAGCAAGATACGCTCCAGAATTTGTTGATTCAGAAGCAAAGAGAATCACCAGCTTTAAGAGAGGGCTTAGTCCCAAACAGATGAAGTCCATAGGGAAACAACAAGAGTGTCACTTTCAATGAGTTCGTAAGCGATGCTCTTACTCAAGAGAATAACAATAATGTCTATGCTGCTTCCAAAAATCATAAGAGGGCCTTTGAGGCAAGTGCCTCTCAGGCTAAAGCTCCAGTGGCGAAGACTCTGTTTCGCCCATCGGCTACAGCTGTTAGGTACCGACCGCCATAGAAGAATCAGGCAAAGACTGGTTTCAAGAAGGCATTTACTGTACCTCTTCCAAAGGGCACCACAGGACCAGGGAATTCTTTTGTTCCACCAGCTAACAGGCTCTGCTAGAATTGTGGCAGGACAGGTCATTGGTCCAAGAATTGTCCAAATCCTCAGAAGAACAATCAGAAGCAGGGGAATTCTGGTGCTCGTCAAGGACATGTTAACTACACCAACGTGACAGAGATACCCTCAGAAGAGGTGGTCACCGCGGGTAAGTTTCTTGTGAATCAACATCCGGCAGTTGTACTATTTGATTCCGGTGCTTCGCAGCTTTTGTATCAAAATACAATAAGAATGTAGTTACCCTACCCACAGGTAGTTATTGCATTAGTGCCGCTGGAAGTAATATTTCTACAAATCAAATAGTACTATATGTGAGTATCAAAATAGAGGGACGAGTGTATGCGGCCAATCTAGTAGGTTTGCCGGGTTGAGGTATAGATATAATCTTAGGGGATGAAGTGAATGAGCGGTTATGGAATGCTCATCGATACTTCCACTAGGGTCGTTATGTTGAGGGATCCTATCAGCAATGAAGCTTTCCTTGTGCCACTTCCCAGATATCTAGACCTCCACAACACTGCTAATGCTATCCAAACCCTAGGAATCGAGGATGTTCCATTAGTTTGTGAGTTTTCAGATGTATTTCCTGATGATTTACCTGGTTTACCGCCGGATCAAGATATAGAATTCAAGATCGAGTTAATGCCGAGCACTGCACCTATTTCTAGAAGACCTTATAGGATGCCACCCAATGAGTTGGCAGGGCTTAAAGTGCAGTTACAAGATCTGTTAGAGAAAGGTCTTATCCGACCTAGTGCTTCTCCCTGGAGTTGTCCTGCTATATTTATGAAGGACAAGTCATTGCGCATGTGTGTGGATTATCGTCCACTCAATGCTGTGACAATCAAAAACAAGTACCCATTGCCCCGCATTGATATTTTGTTTGATCAATTGTCTAAGGCAAAGGTATTCTACAAAATTGATTTGAGATCTGGGTATCATCAGATAAAAATTAGACAGGAGGATGTGCCTAAGACCGATTTCTCCACCAGATATGGGTTGTATGAGTATCTTGTTATGTCCTTCGGTCTGGCCAACGCTCCTACATACTTCGTATATCTGATGAACTCCATATTCATGGAGAAAATGGATAAGTTCGTAGTTGTCTTCATTGATGACATATTGATCTTTTCCACAAATGCTGAAGAACATGCTGAACATCTGAGAGTTGTTTTATCTAGGCTATGAGAACATAAGCTTTATGCCATGTTCAGTAAATATGAATTTTGGCTAAATAAATTACCTTTCTTGGGTCATGTGTTGTCTGATGAAGGAATTTCGGTTGATCCGTCTAAGGTGCAAGAAGTCATGGATTGGAAAGCACCAACTTCAGTGCATGAGGTTAGAAGTTTCCTTGGGTTAGCTGGATATTATCGTCGATTCATCCCGGATTTCTCTAAGGTAGCTAAACCCATGACCAGGTTGCTTCACTCCAGAGTGTAAGACTGCTTTTTGCACTTTACGGACCTTATTGACATCAACTCCTGTTTTGATACAACCTGATATCGAGAAATCTTTTGATGTGTTTTGTGATACATCAGGTACCAGATTTAGGATGTGTCCTTATGCAGTAAGGACTGGGTTATTGCTTATGCCTCACATCAGTTAAGGAAGCATAAAACCAATTATCCAAATCATGATCTTGAGTTAGCTGATGTTGTTCATGCTTTGAAGATTTGGAGGCATTACCTGCTCGGTAACGTGTGTCATATCTATACCGATCATAAAAGTCTCAAGTATATTTTCACTCAACCAGAATTAAACATGAGACAAAGAAGATGGCTAGAGTTGATTAAAGATTATAACTTAGAAGTCCATTATCATCCGAGTAAAGCAAATGTTGTTGCCGATGCTTTGAGTAGAAAATCTCATTGCAATTCTCTCTTGAAAGCAGATTATCATTTGACACATCTGTTACATCCTGCTGTGCCGCACAGTATTACCCTTAGTTGCTCTCTGGAAAGTAAAACCATCGAGCTTCAGAAAACCGATGTGGGTGTTTTCTACATCAAAAGGAAAATGAAGGAACAAGAAACAAAACACTTTTGTGTTGATGAGAAGGGTATTCTATGGTTTAAGGACAGACTTATAGTACCAAAGGACAAAGAGCTTAGAAACCAAATCTTAGAAGAAGCTCACTCATCCAAGTTATCTATCCACCCGAGAAGTAGCAAAATGTATCAAGATTTAAAATCTCGCTTTTGGTGGATCAAGATAAAGAAAGAAATCGCAGCTTATGTTGCAAGGTGTGACAATTGTAGTAGAGTCAAAGCAATTCACTTGAAGTCTGTTGGACTTCTTCAACCATTGCCTGTATCAGGATGGAAATGGAAAGAGATTAGTATGGATTTCATTGTTGGACTCCCCCCTACCCAGAAGAATTTTAATTCTATATGGGTAAATAGTGGATCGTTTAACGAAGTCTGCTCATTTCATACCAGTTAGAATTGACTATCGACCAAGTGACTATGCTGAATTATATTTTAATCAGATAGTACGTCTCCATGGTGTTCCTAGAACCATTGTATCTGACAGAGGACCTCAGTTTACCACTCGTTTTTTGGAGCATTTGCATAAGATGTTAGACACCAACTTAGTCATAAATTCTGCTTATCATCCACAAACCTCCGGACAGACAAAGCGGGTGAATCAAGTATTGGAAGAGATGTTAAGAGCTTGTGTCATATCATCCAAAGGTTCATGGGATAAGTGGTTACCCTTGACTGAATTTTCCTATAATAATAGTTATCAAGAAAGCATCAAGATGGCTCCGTTCAAAGCGTTGTATGGCCGCAAGTGTAGAACTCCTTTGAACTGGGTTGAATCTGGAGAAAGGAGATACTACGGCATTGATTTCGTCAAAGAGGCTGAACAACAAGTCTGTACTATCCAAAAACATATGGAAGCTGCTCAAGCTAGGTAGAAAAGCTACGCGAATAAAAGAAGGAAACCCATTGAGTTTGAAGTGGATGATCACGTTTATCTGAAAGTATCACCGATGAAAGGTGTGCAACAATTTGGAGTAAAGAAGAAGCTTGCACCTAGGTATGTAGGCCCATATCTGATCATAGAGAAGAGTGGGAATGTAGCTGACAAGATAGAGTTACCTTATGAGATGGGAGCTATCTTCAATATTTTTCATATCTCTTAATTGAAGAAATGTCTCCGTGTTCCCAAAGAAAGAGTTTCACTTAAAAATATCAAGTTGAAATCAGATCTATCCTATGAAGAAATGCCAGTGCGGGTTATTGATACAAGAGAGAGTAACCCGGAATCGTGTGGTCAAGTTTTACAAGGTTATGTGGAGTAACCAGGGTAGCGAGAGCGATGCAACATAGGAACAAGAAGATTATTTAAAGGATGTATACCCTACCTTTTATTCAAAATGGTACGCTTTTCAAATCTCTAGGCGAGATTTTTATAAGGAAGGAAGGGCTGTAACACCCTTGGTGTTAGGCTTGTATAATTGCACTTGCATTTCATAAACATGAGCATCATTCAACCATGCATGAGCTTTGATTGTTTGGAACATGCTTTTGAAACATTGCAACATATGCTTATATTTCATCTATGTTTGTTTTATGAAATGGATAGTGCGCAACACTCAAGTGCAACATGTTCAACTCACTCTTAAAACATGTCATATACTTTAGTGAAACATGGTTAGTTAGTACTATGCAACAAACTCATGAAACATATGATGCATGGCTTTGAAACATAAATAGCAATTCACTTATTTTCCCTTGTTTCAATACATGTGATGCTTGATTTTGGTATGATCAATGTGTGGTGTGGTTAATTATCACCTAAAACACCTTAACTACACTTAGGGTACATAGTGAAGCATTGTTCATGTTAACTAAATTGACTAATTATGCCCCTAAGTAAGGTTTGACCAAATTGAAAACCCTAGAACCAATTTGTTTGACCTTTTAAAAAGTGTTACTTAGAAGCTTTGCATGTCTGATCAACCTAAAGCAAAGTTGTAGCAAATTATATGTGGAACAAACTTTGTTTAGAGATCGAGTCATGAAAATGTGTGGAACAGTCCCAAACATGGCCCACAAGTCAGATTTGGGTGCTGATTCAGCACTTAGAATTTTTTCTAAGTCTTGCATTGAGTTTCACTTTTCATGTACCCCAGTTTAGAGCTCTGTAGTTTGCAAACCGAACCGAATCACCCAAGGTCATGTAAGCAAACTTGTAGATCACATCTAGCTATGCAACTTTTGTTACTACACCTTTCGCTGGATCGGGCTAGTTTATGAATTAGGGAACACCAAAAATCAGGTTTCAGTCGGCCTTATGGAGTTCTAATGGCGTTCGGCTTCAGGCCATCATGGCCGACCGGTGTCAGGCTGAACTCGCCAAGTGGCGGCCGTACGCTGACGCTACCCTTGCTCGTCAGGCCGTTGCTGCCACGACGACACCACGCGCCCGCTGGCTCGCTTACTTGATTCATCCGCGTCTCCTCGCCTCACCAGTCGCTCAATGCACAGCACCACGCCTCCGCCATTGCTGCCAAGCGCGTCGCCGTCGCCTAGCTCCCTCACCACCGCATCATTGCCGCCTCCAGCTAGCCACGAGCTCCGTCGTCTTCCTCCTTATCTGCTCGACGTGTTCGCTGGACCTAACGAGCTACGGTGAGGGCGGATTTCGCCATTTTCCCCTCATCGGAGTTCACTACCTCCCTGACCGCCGTCACGACGAGCTCACCGTCGCTCTACGCCTTCATGCATTCCCTTTCCTTCTTCATGATAGTACTAGCTTAGGGTGTCCTTTAGCTTAGGTGCTGACCTCACGGCGAGCTGTGGCCTCACCAGCGTCGAAAACGATGGACAGCGTCGTCGTGCTCTCACCGCCGCACCGCCTCGCGCGCGGGCAGCCTCGCCAGTGCATCCTCACGAACCCTAGACAGACTAGGCAGGTCCACGTAGCCACCTTTGTGCTGTTGCGCCGCTCGCTTGGTCTTGCCGTGGCCCGAGACGGCCGGCGCACCATCGTGTCGCGCCGCCGTGCCACCATGGCCAACGACGAGTTATCTCCGGTGCACCTCAGCCTCAACCACCTACACGTATAGATGCGAGAGAGAGAGAGAGGAACACAATGGTAGGGTCGGTTTTACCGGAGGAGTCGCCGTCGGTGAGAGAGCGTCGTCCCGCGATGCGGCTCTATTTTCGTTTCGCTGACACGCGGGCCCGTCTGACTGGTGGACCCCAACTGTCAGCGACACATATATGAAAGAAAGTTCATTTATTTCCTGATTTGCATGCATATTTGGAAAATCATAAGTGGAGTTTTACAGATCCAATTTTGGTGAACCAAATTTTGTGGTGTTCCTCATGAAGTATAGTATTTAGAAAAAATATAACATGAACACTTGTAGTAAAGTTTCTGAAAGAATTAAATTGCAACTTAAAATGTGTTTTTAAATGAATGCAAACTTGTTTAATTCATATCTAAAGTTCCAGTGCTCCAAAAATTATAAAATTTGTATGGTGGGTTGTTCTTGATGAGTAAAAGCTCTGGTAAAAATTTGAGAGTCTATGCATAAATAGTTTTTGAGTTATTAATTTTCCTTTTATAATTAGGTGATCCTTGTGTGAATTTTAATAATTAATCTATGAATCCAATGCTCATGAAATTTATTGGAAGTTGTCCTGGTACCTTAAGAAAGCTAAAAATATATAAAATATGTTGCTTCACTTTTTACTAGGGTTTCCTATTTATGCTATTTTAAGCCCTACTGGCTTGTCATTTTTGTGTAGAATGTTATACTTATTAAAATGATGTGAAATTTATACAGGAGCCTATTGAAAATATGTATAAGCTACTGTAATTTTTATGAAATTTTCTGTACACTTTGGATATGTGTTTATTATTTAACCAAATTATCTAAATAAATTAATAAAGGCATGAAAATAATTTATTTAGGAATGGTCACTATGTTTTCTAGTGTTCATTTAATGTATGTTAACTGTTAGTAGCATTGGTAGTACTTATAATACTATTCTTGTATGTAATGAAATATTATTTTCACTATAATTCATTTATAGTGACTTTCTGGACATATTTTAGAGTTAAGCAAATTAACTGGTGAACTTGATGTTTGCTGTGAATTTGGTCAATAACAAAATTGTAGGAAACTTGTTTATCTAGCTTGTATCAAAATTTCAAGGCATTTAGCCTAGTAGTGTGAGAGTTATATCAATTGGAAGTCAGCACTCCTAACTGCCTACTCTCTGGAATCCATAGACAGTTTTGTAAGATTAGTCTGTTTGACCTAGTTTGAGTTTGAATTAGACTTTATTGATTAAACGAAAGTTATAGATAATTTTATAAGCTTTCCAGATTATCTTGTTGCATGTCTTTTGGATTAGTACAACTCGAGTTATGGAGAAAACTAGCTGCTGCAGTTTACAGCCTGAAAACTGTGATTGCAGTGAATAACTTGTTTGCTTGATATGAGTCCATGTGATGAGTTAGATGCTAGGCTAATTAAAATAACTTGTTAGTTGCAGGTGCTAGACCTCTTACTAAAGATGAACAATTTTATCTTAGGTTGTTAGAGCTTGGTGAGTGTGTCGTTCTTATTTTCTAAAAGAGATATGCACCTACTCGGTAACATAGATGTTAATCTTGTATCATCGTGTCTTTCATGCGTCCATCTATACATGGTTGTACATTTCATCATCACCATCTATCTCTTGTGCATGCATGATTCTTATACTATACATATGCATGCAATAGGTGTTTCGGAGGGAGTCACGCTTCTGAAATTCGAGCAAATACTTTCGGAGGAGCAGCAGCAAGCTCAGGAGCAAGAGGTGCAGTCCCAGAAGAAGGAGCCAACGAGGAAGAAGTTCTTAAGTGTCCCGATCACCAACCTTCAACTTTTCTAAAAGGCAAGCCCCGGAGCATTCTAAGTCTTCTATGTTTTGAAAATGGTTACTTGAGTATCTTTATTTGTGATGCATTAAGTAATAGGAATTGAATGTTGCATATATATATCTATTCCTTGCCCAGTATACGTACCATGAATCCTATTTAGGTACAGGAGCGAATCAAAGCTTAGCCATGCTTGGACCGGTAAAAGTTAGGTGATTTCCTATTACCTGCAAGTTAGGATGATGTCTGATCACGGTTGGCTATATTTGCTATCGTGGAAGATAACCATGTGTTAATAATGAATTGTAACCGGGCGGGATGTCAATAGAGAAGCAACAAGGCAAGAAGGTCTTGGGTGTGGATCTATCCCCGTTTGTGTCGGTTAAGGACCGATTCAATGTACATCCTCATATCATGTTAAACACATGCCTATCACTTAGTTGGCCGGATAACTCGTTCTAACCACGAAGCCGGGTAGCTCAACTCAGGCTGAAAGTCTGAAAAGTGAAAGTGCGCACCTTGGCGGTAGTAAGAATGTGCGGGGAGTCATTAGCATAAGTCCTAGTTGAGATTGACCACCTGGCAAAGTGAACTCCTTGAGGGTGCGGCGCTACTCGGAACCGCGATTCATGAGTTATACCAAAGGTGACCTGAGGCTGCCTTCGCGTGGTATGTCTGGGTTTGTGTTAGAAATACCCCTCCAGCTGGATAGGAATCGATTCGAATCGCCGTCTCTCTCGGATAGTGAGAACTTGACTGAGCAGTGGCAACATAAATGTACTTAATAGATCTTGATGGTTAAATCAATGATGATGATGATACAACATTATACCGGATATGGTTACTAATGTTTGGAGTTAATCAATTGCTTGCTCTAGTACAGATGCTAATCAAGTTGACAGGTTAATATTGATAACTTGCTGCTTACTCATAATCTAAATTATGCTCTTATATCATTAAAGCGCTTATGCAAAATGGTTGTCAAGCAAGATCCACCGATAAAGCCTTGCATACTCCTTGGTGTCATTTATTTTTGGTTTTCGACGGGTATGTCTAGCTAAGTACATTCTCGTAATCAAGGTTTATTCCCCCTTGTTGCAGATGACGTGCTCTATAAAGGCTACTGCAAGTATTGTCTCCACCCTACGAGAATGAAGACTAGATCATGGGCATGATCATCTATATTATCTTATCACGATGCTGTTGTTGGATATGACTATGGAACTGGCTTGTATTGAACTAAGTGTGTGTGATGGTCTCAAACTACTTTGCTTCCGCTATTTATGAACTCGTTTTGTAATAACTATGTGAACTCTGATGTATGAGGTACTCGTGAACTACTTGTGAAATGGATGTAACATGTGGCTTGTTATGTTAAATTACTATAATATTGGTTGTATGCAAGTTGGTTTGAAAACCTTCGTGATTTCAGTTAACTACCGGGTTTATATAGGTTCAAGTATGACAGTTTGATCACTCTGGTGATTGCTTTCGTACTTATACTCTTATAAATTAGTCGGTTCTGTTACAACCACCCAGCCAGGCCACCGCTGCCCAGCAGCCCTAGCCGGCCATTCAACCTCTCTGTCAGCCGCAGAGGCTATCAGGCGACTGACACTATCATCCACATTGCACAATTATGAAAATTCAGTTTGTACCTACAAATGTTACATGTCCGGTTGTTTACACAATACTAGATATGTACAGATAATTGCTATTGATCTAAGCCTATGGGCATCATATCCTAAAGCCTGTGAATTTCTATTCGATCAAGGCAGAGATGAATGTTTATGGACTGTGTTAGGAAAGGCAAAGGCCTCTAGTTAGTGTTTCTATTTGTACACAAGTTCACAATGGCAACATCTCTGATTTATTTGTAGTAGCTAGCTGATGTTAACTAATTCTCAACACACAAACAGGTATATATTCTTAATTTGTGACATTTCCAGTGTGATAAACGTGTAATAATTTTTCAACAATGAGTTAAACTGAAATTGGATTATGTCGACAACAATAGCATGAGTAGAATCGTTTCTAATTTAAGCAATTAAGATTTTTTGAGGTATCACGATGATTAAGAATCTGCTCATACAATGCATTAATCCATGATGGTCGTAAACAAGTTGCAATTTGAAATTACCTGTTGTGATGTTTCTTCAATATGTTGAGTCATTTCATTTCTTTCGCACAAGGTTGGTGCAGCAGGAACCTCTGGTTTCATTGGCAGCTTGGTTAGCTTGCATTCAAAAAATTGATTACTAATAATTAGCTCTGATGCAGTTAATTAGAAATGCTCATGGTTTCATCATATTATTGAAATTCATGGAAACCATATTAACCAATGCAAGGCAGCAACACAAGTCCTGTTTTGCAGCAATACAAGTACATTTTTTTTTAAACATAAGGCAGGAGCTCTGCCGCTCAATTAAGACGAAAGAATGTAATAATGTACAAGAAGGTTAGCCAACCGAGTAGCCAAAATGACACCCGAGAGGCTAACCACCCCACGCGACGCGAAAGAGCACAAACATGACACACTGCCATGGATCATCGTTGCCAAGCATGGAAGCAAAGCTGCCAGCAGCTTGGACATCCCATGGCAGCCCACCCACTGGTCACCTCCCTATGGGTCCAAAGGAAACAACCGCCACCGGTCATCGTTGCTAAGCTAAACCAGCGAAGAGCAGCTCCGACTTCCAGTCGCGGACCCATGCCTTGCATCGAGGCCACGGCGATAATCCAGATGCGACGCCTTTAGGAAGGGAGTGACGCCGATGGCGCCACCGTCGCACGTCCAGAGTGGACCGGGTTTTCACCCATGGATGACATGCTAGAGGGGAAAACACGACGCCCCCAACAGGGAAGCGGCGCCCAATGGCGTCGCCGTTGCCAAGGATTTCGCCCAAGAATCCTCTAGCACGAACGTCGGGTCGTGAAGCCAGACCCCCTGCCAGCCTACACCGCCGTCGTCACTGTCTCGCCGCCCCACGGAAGCCCCTTCAGAGGGGCATCGACGCGTCGGCTGCACGCAGCAGCCGCACAGCTGCGTCGGCCGTCACCCCCTCCGTCCGGGCCACGCAAAGCCGGCCCTAGCTCCGCCGCTCGTGTCCCAGTGCCGCATGACGAGGCCATCACTGACCACCTCCGTCGGCCCAAGCACCCGCCGATGTCGCAGTCGACCTCGCCGCCAGCCGCAACAGGGCGTGTGCCCCACCATCTCGGGCGCCGCCCCCTGCCCTGGGATGGCCGGATCCGGACACCAGGTCCCGAACCCGGCGCCCCCTGCCGCCGCCGCCTCCGTCTTGACCACAACCGCAGACACCGCCCGCCGCCAGCCCCGAAGCCGAACTGGCCACCTGGAGCCCAGATCCGGCCACCCGGGCACCGGATCTGACCCCACGTAGC
Organism: Miscanthus floridulus; assembly: GCF_019320115.1. Lineage (NCBI taxonomy): Eukaryota > Viridiplantae > Streptophyta > Magnoliopsida > Poales > Poaceae > Miscanthus > Miscanthus floridulus. The sequence goes on along the minus strand of NC_089580.1, from coordinate 103,692,257 downwards.
CCGGACCGGCGGCCCCAGCAGTCGCCGCCGTCGCCGTCAAGAGAGGAGGGGAGCGCGCGGAGGAGAAGGAGAGCTCGCCGCCGTCCCCTGCGCCAGGGCGCCGCTCAAGCAGGCGCCTTGCCGCCCGCACGCCGCCGGCCAGCACGCCACAGGCCCGCGAAGACGACCTGAGAGTGCCGCCAGTCCGCAGCCAGGGCCCCACTCCCGCACGTCACCCCTGATGGCCACAGCCAACACCACGCGCGGGGAAGATAGATCCGGTGGAGGGGGGGCCGGATCCGTGCGCGCCAGAGCAGGATCCCGGCCGCCGACTGCAGCACGCACGGGAGTTCCACCGGAGAGAGAGATAGAGAGGAGGAAGAGGAGGAGGAGGGAGGAGAAAGAACCCCCAGCCGCCGCCATCCTTGCCTTTCGCCGGCCTCCGGCGTCGAGCTCCGGCGGCGGCCAGGCATTGGAGGCGTGGGGGCGGGGCCTAGCGGTGGCGGGAGGAAGCGCCGCCCGAGTCGCCCTCGAGGAGAGAGCGACGCGGGGGTCGTTCTCGCAATACAAGTACATCAGGAGGCCAATTCTTGAACTAGTTAGCTGGTTAAAGCATAAGTAAACATTGATTTAAATAAAGAGCTGAAACTAAAATGTTGCAGTCAGTAAGATAATTAATTCTTCTTATATGCCATTTCAGTAAGCATATTATGTAGATGATAGAAGTATGGAAGGTGACATTACTGTTCTCTTATGAAGCCATGGCTTGCAACTTACAGTTTAGAAACAACCATGTGATTATGAAGAACCTCAAACCTGCCCATGTTATATTTTGAATAAAGTGTCAGGCTATCAGCTTACAATTGCTAAATTGCATAGGAATATCTAGAAGTATGAATAAATGATGAATGCAACAGGGAAGTGCCGTTGAAGTACAAAAGGCACATTACAGTGAGCAAAGCAACCAACTCTGAATTTGCAGACATCATGTACTCGACACTTTATTTAGTTTAAGTGTTGTAGTTTTTAGTCCCCAAAATGAAACAAAAGAACATGTTTCGAAGCATCAAATAATATTACAGTGAAGATTTATACTTAACTTTGTCAAGTACTTAGGATACAAATTTCCATATAAATTAGAATGAGCCATAGTTCAGGTAATCGGGTGCCTGACATCTGAACAACATACGACTAGAGGCTACTTTTTTACCCCTAATTTAGAAGGAGCCTTAGCAATACCAAGGTCAAGCCTAATCACACCATGACCATATAAATATTCTTGCTTCTGCTACTGGCCTACAAATGTTTTATGAGATTGTCGCTCAGAGTAGTAAAAAAATAAAATCAGTTAGTTTAGCACATTAGTTAGTAGTTACTAATAGGGATCTAATTTACGCATACTTCCAAGTACTTTTTTTGTGTCTCATGAATCCTACATTACATACATTGTATAATAGTATGGTGCTATCTCCTTTCTAATTGACATTCTAGTAGTATGCACAAATCAATTAGATATGCAATATGTAATCCAGTACAAATGCAGTAATCAATTAGAAAGGTAATCTGCTAGAATGTGGAGCGCAGGCACCAGGCAACGGTAGTATGTAAGATGCATTTGTGCATAGAAAAGAATTCAATTAGAAGCATAACATACTCTGACAAATGCAGGCACCGCATACCTTAATTAACAAAATGTATTAAACACCCTAGGTTCAGCGAATTCAATTAGAAAAGAATTCGATTAGAAACGTAACAAGGCACAACTTAATTAACAAAATGTATTAATCACCATAGGTTCAGTGAAGGTAGACATAGTACCCCTAACAGTAAGAACCTAAAATTTGGAACGGAGTAAAACAGTAGAACATCGATTCTGAAGTGTACCTCGATCAGCTGACTGATGCAGACAGCGCATACCTTCAAGGATGAGCCGGCAGCCCGCAGCAATAGGAAGAATTCTAGGGCCATGGTCTGAAACTGAAACTCTCCTTCAGGAGGGAGATGGCAGATAATGAGTCGTCTCCGAGCTCCTGCCTGTCGGCAGAGAACAAGGATGACAGGAGAACGACGACGCCGCTGCTAAAGATCCCACCGTTGCTCTTCCCTCAGGTCAGAGGAGATCGCTGCCAGATCCGGGCCGCCATTGCTGGACGAGGGCGCGAGGCAGCGACGGCGACGACAGCACGTCTCCTTCCTGCTGGACAGATGGGTTGGGGGAAGGAAATGGAGAGTGGGGGGCTGGCTTTCGGCGTACGGCCGGAGGGCTGGGTAAGAAAAAACTAGACCGCCGCTGCCGCCGCCAACCTCTGTGTCGTGTGTGTTCTACCCGGTGAGAGAATTGGCATTGCTAGGGTTTGATGAAGTCTAGGCACGCACCAGGATTTTGGGCTGGGCCGGTGGCAATACAAGGCGGGAGGGTAATTTTAGATGAATTTTATAAGCCAAAATTTCTAAGTCAATAGATCGAAAATAGCTCTTTTGCAAAAAAAAGAAATTATATAGGATTCGAAATTATATAGCATGGATGTTATATATTTATTAAAAAATTAAATTACTAAATAGCAATGAAAATAGCTCGAGAATCCCTTTTGTCTGTTTATAAAAAAAATGCATTTTATACAAAAGTACTGCAAAGTGATTTTCCATCTATCTCCGAGATATAGGCTAGAGTGGTATGTATGAGCCTAAACATATCTTTTACAATTTTTTTAAACCATATTGGAGGTACATCTTGATTCTTTGAACGCGAAAATAAGTTGATAAGATCAGGTCTAGCCTCCATCCTTCATCCCCCTCTTATAGAATGGAAAACAGAAGAGGTGTCGACGATGTTGATGCATGTCCCGCTCGTATTCGCGCCCTCGTCTTGACTTCAATAACAATGTCTTCTCCATTCTCGCGTGAACACTTACTTGTTGACATCACCAAGTAGCTGTCCATGATCCATCCTCCAGCCCTCGGTCCCTCGGTCCAAGCCTCCACATTCGTCCTTCACTGCTCTTGGTCCATCGTCACTAACTCGCTTGACCATTCTCCATTATCATCGACCGTCTCAACGTTCAACACATGCACATCACAAGATAAGAGACGTGTTGCACATACACAACAACAAATCTGAATAGTTTTTACTTGCACTAACTCTAACAATATCTCAGCAAGTCCCTACAAAATTCTAGTAGCTTTGATTCCTACTCTAATCAGAAGCACCACACAAGAGCTACTATTAACACGTTAATCCAGCACCAGGCATAGAACTCGATGGCTTGGAGTTGTATGGGCCAGGTGTATTCCTCGGGTTTTGATCAAACAAGCCCTAACTCTCTTGGTAAAAAAATATTGTTCTCGCTTTACGAGAAGTTAATTCATCTTAATTTAAAATTTTGACATGTAATAGGTATCATTAGACAAATAATGAAATTTATTACCATACTAGACCTTTTTGGAGCTAGAAACATTGACACTTGATTTAAACCTAGATGATACATTAGTCAACATTTGTCTATTTATAATTTTTTTTAAATGTAATAATACCTAAAATTGGTCACAAAATTCTACACATTGACACATTAGCATATTTTAGGTCCATAAGAATTTCATAAAAATTTCAAACAATTATAAGAACTCCCCGCACATTGGTTTGGTCATTGCGATACAAGCCATGTAAGCGCATGCAATGCGGTCTTCACACTCTCTATGTTGAAGTTAAAAAAATTTAAACGAGCTTGGATGAAATATGATCAGATGAAAAAGTGTAGATTTCGACGGGTTCTGAAACCTTCTAGTTGAAAATTTTCATTTAAATTTATTTGGAGTCTTATTTTAAAAATCAATCCAAATTTTTGGCCGCCACCGCCACCGCTCGTTCTTTCTCTTCTCCCGCCAGGGCGCCACCGTCACGCGCTCGCTCTACCTCCGAGTCCAAATTTTTCAGCCACTTCCGTCTGTGCTGCACGCTCACCCGCCCAATCTCGGGGCTTTTACATTTTTACTATTATAAAGATTGTCACTCATCCGAATATCACTCTTAGAATGACATTTACAACTTTGCCAGATGAGAGAAGTTTTAGTTTTAGATTTACCACATTTGTGCATGTGACATGCCACGCCAACTCGACACGCTGGCATGAGCATGTGAAATGTCGTTGCTACCCCTACCTTGCTCCTCTCTCTCCATTCCCGACAGCTGGGTCCCGCGGCACCTGTCACTTCTAGGTGGACCCCACTCGTCAGCTTCGTCTTCTAGCTCCAGCACCTGGATGGGAGACACGAAGCACCCCACCGATGGGTGCGCCAGCACCCGCTGCTGGTCGCACCACTCCACCACCATCCCCGCCGCCGTTGCCGCCATCAGGCAGAGCTCCTCGGCGTGGCCCTCCCTGCGCACCACCCACAGGTAGGGTCGCCCATCGGCTTGCAGCCCGTGGAGGACCTCCTCGGCCTGCCGTCTCGTGTATCCTAGCAGGCTCCCGAACGAGAGGTAGACGATGGACTTCTACGTCGCCATCTCGTCGTGCTGGAAGAGATGGATATGTGCTAATTCGCTTGCTTCATCGTTCTTCAATGGAAGTGGAACTCCGGACCGACGGCGAAGACGTCCATGTATGGCTGGAGTGCTTGAAGTGCAACGTCTTCCAGCGCGCTGAACGTGTTCACCAGAACCGCCGGCTTCTCCTCGTCGATCTGCTGAAATAGCTCGTCCATTGATTGGAGCACCATCTTGGACAGGCCGTCCTTCGTCTTCGCGGTGAAGAAGAAGATCGGCATGTCGCGGGTTCTAAGAGGGCGTAGCATGCCTGGAAGAGTGACCTCATCATCGGACCTTAGGTTTCCCCTTGTCTCATGGCGGACGGCAATGGCGAGGAGGCGGAGGAGCTCGTCGTGGCCATGGAAGTAGTGGTAGTACGTGGAGAGAACGGTCGCTGGCTGGATCCAGTAGATGGCCAGCGGGAGGCCGTGCGCGCGGGCGACCTCACCGACCACTGGCATGCTCAGGGTGCACACCATGCAGGTCACCGGCGGTCGACCGCTACTAGCTCTGGCTGCGAGGCGGCTGACGATGGCGGAGAGGGTTCTGAAGTTGGCTTCATGGCGCCGCGCCCTGTCTTTCGAGTCGGTGGGCCAGGTCCCGTCGTCTATGCCGTCGGAGAACGGGAGGTAGGAGAGGAGGGGAACATGTGGCGGTGGCCGGAGAGCGAGATTGAGAGGGTGGCCGTGCAGCCGCTGGTCTAAGCCAGGCGATGCACGAGCATGCGTGCAGGGTTGACGTGGCCAATGGCCTTGCATGTTGTAGGCCACCACGAGGAAGTGCCTTGCATGGAGTGGCTGGATAGATTGGCCGATTGACTGTCTTCCATCCAGGTGCTGGAGCTGGAAGACGAAGCTGATGAGTGAGGTCCACCTGGAAGTGACAGGTGCCGCAGGATCTAGCTGTCGAGAATGGAGAGAGAGGAGCCAGGCAGGGGTAGCAACGACATTTCACGTGCTTATGTCAGCGTGTCGAGCTGACATGGCATACCACATGTGCAAATATGGTAAATTTGAAATTAAAACTTCTCTCGTCTGCTGTACCCAAATCAATCCTCCAAATCGTCTTGCCCTCCGAATCATGCCGCCGCCCTCCCATTCGCTGTCCACCCCAAACCTCACACCACCCCGTCGCATTCACCTTCCTCTATGACGACGGCGGCGGCTGTGATGGTCAGCTCGGCGGGCTCCCTGACGGCGATGCTGCAAGAGCCGGCGCTGGAGCTCAAGCTCCACGAGCTCGCGCGTAGGTGAGATTTCCCACTGTCCTCCATCGACAAGACCGCGGTGGTCCGCGTGTCGGTGGATTTCATCCAGGTTTCCCCCCGGCCGTAGGAGCCGGCGGGACCAAGACGCCGCCGTGGCCGCGATGGACGACGGTTTCGCGAGGGCGCTGGTGCCGTAGTACCCGGCCGCCGGCCACATCGCGGACGCGAGCCCCGGGGAGCCCGTAGTGGGCTGCACCGGGCAGGGCGTCTGGTTCGTGGAGGCCGCCGCGAGCTGCGCGCTTGCCGACGTGAACTACCTCGAGTGCTCTCTGCTCATCCCCAAGGAGGAGCTCCTCCCGCGCCCTCCCCCGAGTAGAAGCTCGAGGACCTCGTCCTCATGGCACTGATTCGTTCGCTCACCTCCAGATTCCCTTGTCTGATTCGAGTGTCCGGCGACAACCAAGATTTCATACGCTCGATAGCCGGATCCGGGGAGAGATCGTCTTCAGGTGCTGAGAATTTGCGTCGCTTCCGGAGGTGGTCGGCGTGATGCGGGAGGCCAAGGAGGCGCTCACCTTGGAAGTTGTAAGTTCTCCTTGGTTTGTTCTCTTTATGTTTCCTGGGTATATATTCTTCTGACGACTCTATGAATCTTTGGCAGTGGCAGAACCAAAAGATTTTGTATATCTACTAGACAAATGCCCTCATGACTGGCTTTTCTGCACCTTTATAGTTGTAGAGACTAATTAAATCATGTTGCTAGGAAAACAATTGATTTGAAAGCTGAAGTGGGCACAGAATTAATCATGTATCTGACAAAGATGCATTCTTTTTTATACCATGTACATGAATAATTATTTATCTCAAGGATGTATGACTGTATGTTATATTATATATACACATAAGTATAGATTGGTTCAGGATGTGATTCTCCTGATTGTCATGTATTTACCATTTTTGCAAGAGAATAATCAATCAATTATCAGTTTCCTTTTGTATCAGTTATACTATTAAATTGTACATATTAAAATTTTGTTTGACTTACAGCTACTACTTGAAGGCTGGACTCTCATTAACGGCTGAGCTCTCGAGGCAATAACAAACAGCACAAACATTGGAGATGGAGCTATCATATTTCAGGTGCTTTCATGGAGCTTACTACATTTAACATGTACTACTTAATGAACAAAGATTTCGGTGACCACATATTATATGATGCATGCCTATCTTTCCAGTATAGTACATGATACATGCTTTGTCATGTAGCCACTAGCCAGTATATGACATTAATAATTTTATTTAGGACCATTTCATATGAGTACATATGTACCATTCATTTACTTAACTAGCTGTACAAATATTAGATGTTATAGTTTTTTTCCAGGTTATATTCAACTATGACTTTTCAGCTCGTTTTGCAACGTTGAAGACTATTTATTTCTAAATTGTTAGCTAGTGCTCTCTTTAGTGGAAAAACTGATCCAGAGGTGATTGTAAATTGTCACAGCGTGGAGCTGAGGAGCACCTGAGGAGTGGATGCAAATAATTTCTTCATCATGAATACATGAGTGCGCATCCCCTTGCATGTTCAAGTGCAAGGAAATGCCTAATCAAGTATCCATTATTTGCAACATTCAGCAAGCTTTCAGTGATGATCAGGGGGCGAAGGAGCAGGCCACTGATGATGAGGAGAATGACAACTGGGAGCTCCCTGCAGGAGAGTTGCCTTCTTACAGCTACAGGTAGAGATAATCGCGAACTTGAAGCATGGTTTTGTCTACAGAAGAGATTCAACACCTCCAGCTTCAGTTCTTCCTGTCAGCTGCAGGAAATTGAGTAGGTGTTGCCAAATCGATTCTAGCAGATTGGTGGCCAAAGCACTACTAAACGTCTCTAAACTTGTGTATCACATGGGTTGTATTCTTCAACTCTGCAGAATCAGCTAGATTAGCCTGTGGCTTGTGCGTTGCGCTGTGGCTACCTGCAGATGGTCTCACTTGCATCCCTACTCAACAGGTCCCCACCTCAAGGCCTCAGAAGGCTGTGGCGCTGTCCAAGGAAGAGCTGTCCAAACTTGTCTCCACCTCTGGCGCCGTCCAAGACAAAGATAAAATCTGGAAAGAGTTGATAGATTTTGACACAAGCAGGCCCAATGTGTTTATGTCAAAAACTGTAGGTGCTTCTAGCTTCTTTAAAGGGTTTATGTGGGCTGCCCAAGGTGCTAATATGGGATATTGGTGGAAGGTGGAGAATGGAAAAAAGGTTAGGCAATGGGAAGACAATTGGTTAGGATCCTCCAGTCTTGCTATACAATTTTGGTTGTTATATAGAATAGTCAATAAGAAAAACTGCTCCTTTGCAGAGCTTTGGGATGGGGAAAAAAAATTGGAAATGCACTTTTAGGGGAGCAGTAGATGAGGAGCTGTTTGACACTTGGTTGGAAGTAGTTCAATTAGTTTTGACAGTTCAGTTGACTGAGGAAGAAGATGCTCTAATCTGGCAGTTCTCTACTAGTTTTGACTCGAGATAATCTGGCCAAAAGAAGGAAGGTTGAAGATAGTAGCTGCTTATTTTGCTCTGAAGTTGAATCAGTTCAGCATGTCTTTTTTTACTGTGTTGTAGCTTAGCAATAAAAAACATGCAACATGGTACTCTTAATATTGTTACCTCTGCAGTTTTTTGGAGTATTTGGAAACTTAAAACTCAACTATGTTTCCAGGAAATTGGCTGGAAAACCACGGGGATGCTAATGTTCAGGATAGCTGGATTTCTACATAACTGGATAATTCTGTGCCCACCAGAAAAGAAAGAGCTTTTGAAAGAGACTGATTGCTTTCTGTTTTACATTTGTCGAGGACTTATCTTTTGCTGTTTCCATTACTGCTGCTGTCTATTAGTTACTGATGTCCATTTCTTCCATTCCTGTTTATTTGCACAAGAGAAAATGACATTTCTACTGTTTGGAAAATAGGAGTTATCATGGGAACTTACTATCTACAGATGGCAGTCCATTGTAAGTGCCAAACTTTTCTTTGCTTTCCCAGTCTATATTGAGGTCACAATTTGTTTCGGGAGTAAATTTTGTTTCAGCATTCATTCTAGTGATTGAGGTCACAACATTTTTTGGCTGTCTTTGCAACATTATCTTCAATTTTCAGTAACTGTTATGACTAAAACTCTATGTTCAATTAGCAGAATCAACCTTTATCTGGAAACAGTTATACTCATTGAATTTAGTGTGCACTGACATGTGTCGAGGTATGCAAAAGCTTGGGCCACTTTCAGCTTTCCTTGTTAGTGTTTCATTTCTGTGACAATACTGAAACTGAAAGGCTGCATTGAATTTGAGCATTTGACAATGCTGAAAGGTAGATATTTTAATTTTGTTTTATAATGTGTAGAATTTGAGCATTGAATTTGAGCATTTTTTGATCAATGTCTCTTCTTTAACTGAAGTGTATTGCCTTGAATCTGTGAACGCCAAGCACAACCATAATCTTAAATATGTGATTTCACAGATAAATCTGTAGGTTAGCAACGTTGGTGTATTGATCAATACAATACTTGTTTATGATGTAAAATGTAAATTGATTGGACATGTACAGTTAATCAAGATGAGAAATTGTTAGAACTTTTCTTGATTTATGTGGATGTATGATATTTGTAGGAGGTTCACCAAGCTGTACGACCCAGTCATGGACGACCAGAAGACAACTGAAGTGATGAAGAAGTGCAACAACAACAAGGGGCCTCTCACAAGAAATGAAGTGTGATGAACTCATGATGGGGTGGATCTTTTGTCATGAATAAATATGTCTTACCTGGTGTTTATCTTTTATAGTGGCTGATAATTAGTTCATCGCTTGTATGAACAATGATGTATATGTGTATATGACTTGGTAGTTGGCATGGAAGCACTATATGTGTTGGCAGTTGGTTTGTATGAACCAATGTTAGTTTCAGGCTATGTCTGGAACCATATGTATATGTATATGTATATGTATATGTATATGTATATGTATATGTATATGTATATGTATATGTATATGTATATGTATATGTATATGTATGTGTATATGGTTGGCATAAACTAATGTCAATTTTGTGGCTATGTTTGCCCTCAAAATCATGACTAAATACATATTAGTATATTTAAGCAGGCAACTATTTGGTTGAGAAATAGAATCCCTTGGTATGCCAATAATACAAATTAACAGCCTGTTCGGCAGCTCGTATTTGGCTTATAAGTCTTGGCTTATTAGCCAATGAATAATATTTTTCTCTCACATCAAACCAGCTAGCAGTACTTTTAGCCATGGTTTATAAGCCAATCCTGTAAATTAGAATTGCATACGTATGTGGCATGGGATCGTTAGAACTTTACTAGAGGTAAGATGAATCAGGGTGCAAGCATTGCTAATGCAAACGACGTGTGTAGTGTCCATGTCTTGATCATCAAGGGTGTGGTGCTGGTGTTTCTTGATCTCTAGGGCATCGGCGTCTCATTTTGTTTATTTCGGGGGTCGTGCATGTTTTCCTAGCCCTTCACACCCAAAGGCCCACCAGACAGAAGTGTTGCAATACAATACCATATTGCAACGATACACGTTTCTATAGCGACCAAACCGACAAGTGGCAATAGCAACATACTATTGCATCGCTTTAGATATTTAGTTGTAATAAATAGCTACCTATTGCAATGGTCGTGATAAATATTATAAAAAAACTATGGCAATAGCAATAAATTATTGCATCGCCTTTGAAATTTAGTTGCAATACACGGTCTACCTATTGCAATGGTCGTGAGAAATATTACAACCCAACAACACTGTGGCAAATAATTTCAAGCAATAGTAACACTGTTCAATAAGGTTGCAATTGCAACACCAATCAATACTAATGCAACACAATGTCATCATGGCAATATTTTGAACCTATATCAACGCTTTTCACCAAAGGGATGGTATAGGTCTCACCTCTTGCAACGGCGAACGCAAATATTGCAACACGTTGTTTTATGGCAACATAGTCCCCCTGTTGCCACCTTTTTTGACAAATGTTACAAAACACACCCCTATTACAACATAATTTATGGTGATGCAAATGGCGTCACGTGGCAATAGGGTCGAAATCTAGTAGTGAGTATTCAGGGTATTGTGATTTATATTTTCCCAAAGGAAGGCATAGGTTTAAAAGTTTTTATTAGGTACATGAACAAGATAACATGTTGTATAATATACCAAAGTTCATAGTAGGGGTAAGCCATGATAAAATAGGGATAGTGTGACACACACAAAAGACAATCTCAAGGATAAAGAATAAAGAATAGAGAATAAATAATATAACCTAAACAAGAGTAGGCATAAAGAAACCTAGTGTTGCTATGCAAAGATTAGCAGATGATCATACAAATATATGGTTAGGACTTAGTTCTAAGCACCAAGGCACCCAAGGAGACCAAACGAGCACTGGTCTGCCAGCAAGCGCGTAAGGCAATTTAGACTCCTACACCATACCCGAACGTGGGGGATTACAAGAGACGAACAGGGCTGTCACCACCTGCCGCCTACCCCTCAACCGTTGGGCATAGTCATATCCATTGGTTCTCAGTATACTCAAGCACCATGCCCATATACATGAAAACTATCCATGTCCCCCAGGAGCTCTGACCCTACGGATCGTCAAGCTTAGGACAAGGGCAAACCTGAAAGTACAATGAACCGCCACCGTAGCTTAGATCGACTAGCCTAACCACATATGTTGCATGACTAATTGAGCATAGAGATTCGTATACTAAGCTAATAGCATATGACCTTGGCTCTAAATCATAGGCATAACAATGATTGTTTAAGTGGCTTAACTACTAAATGAGCTTGAGAAAAACCTTCGCAAAAACTTGAGAGGAGAGGGAGATGGGGAGCTTGGAATTTCTAGGGGTTTGAGCTAGAATTTGGGGTGTGGCAATGAGCTCCCCTTACATGGCTATTTATAGCCAGGGAAGATGGTAGCCATAGGCCTCTTGGGGGGTCGGTTGACCCCCTTAGTGTCCCTTCTACCCAATTTGAATGATGGACAATGTAACAGACTAGGATTTGATAGTATTGGTCATAGGCACGTCGCCCGAACCCTTGGTGTCTAATTTCTAGGAAATTTTTAGAGCAAGGCACATTGGATGCCAAACAAGAAGTGATGGAAGGAAGATGGCTGGGATAGGCAACATCTAGGGGTCGGTCAACCCCTACTTGCACCTTTTCCTGGTGCATCTTTGGAGGGATTTGTTTCTTGTGCTTAGTGAAAGAGAAAGGGAAGAGTGAGGATGGGAGTTGTGACCAAAGGATGGTCGGTCAACCTCCTTTTGCCACCTTTGCTGTCTCAGTTGTCACCCAAGATCAAGAGTAGAGCAAAGAATCATGCTAGAAGGAGATGATGGAGTGGAAACGTGAAGGGGGGGGGGGGTCAGTCGACCCCCCATTGTCCTTTACTAAGTTCAAATTTTCATGAAAGACTATTCTCAATATTTTATCAAGTGAGGAACACGTTTGGTAAAAAATTAAATATCCAAGAATTTAAAGTGAAAAGAATGCTAAATGGAAATGCAATTTGAAAGTAAAAATAAGATAACTACCGATTTATCTATCGGTGAGGGCTCTGTGTTTTAAGTCCTTAGAGCAAGACTTCTCCGCCTTATTCATTCTTCAGGTGCATCGGCCGGTCCCAGAGATGGAGATCGAGATGTGTGCACCTCCTTCGCCTACCAAATTTGTTCGAGTTCAAGTTGTGATTTGGGTTTGGTGGTTTTGACTTGTTTGGTCTTCTCACCTGTTCATCCATCTTGATTTTCTCATCCTTCTTAGCATTTGGAGGTTGATTCCTCTGGCGTGGTGTTGGATGGGGTCTCCTCTTGGGTTGGCTCACCTTGACCTGCTTGTTGGTTTTATAACCATTGAATGCACATTTTACCTTCCAGCCCAAGAATTGGAAGTGGATTTGTCTCGATCCCACGTAGATGTTTGCATTTGTGGTGTGGAGGAACGACCTTCCAAGAATGAGGGGGTACTTCCTCATTGTCTCCCATGTCTAGAATAATGATGAAGTTAGCGAGGACGTAGTTGTCTTGGATTTTCAGCAAGATATCCCTTGCTAGTCCCTCAGGAAATCGAATCATTTGATCTGCCATCTACTAACAAACAAATGTAGGGAACAAAGGTCCCGCTAGCAAATTATCATAAGTTTACCTTGGACATGATGTTGACACCTGATCCAAGGTCACAGAAGGCGTTGTGGAATGTTTGTGGTCTAATTGAGCATTCGATCATTGGGTGGCCTAGATCTTCCTTATTGGTAATGAATGGTGAATCAAGAAGATAGCCCCAATTTGATCAGAACAAAGGCTTACCGAACCTCATTGTTACCAACTTAATAGTTTCAATAGGATTCCTAGGTTTCCTAGGGATCTTACCTTGCTCAAAGGATGGGACAATGACCGCTAATTGAGCTAATTGTGTTTCTAGCATTTTATTAAAGCTCAGTTGATTTTTAACGGCAGAGGAAAAGCTGTCCATTTTCTCACTAAGGTTTTCAAGAATCTTATCATTAGCCAACAACTTTTTTATTAATACCATCATTGATTTTAGATTGGCCTAAGAAAATATCTCTTAATGAAAGTTGGTTATTGTAAGAATTATTGAAATTATTGCTAGACCCATTACCTCTATTACCTTGGTATAAGGGGC